>NC_056734.1:603054415-603286915 GCF_019279795.1 Protopterus annectens | reverse complement strand
CATAAGAACACAAATAGACAAAGTCAAGATGGATTTAAATAGAACCTTGATAACTTCTGGGGTGCTTAACAATCCTTATATTAACGTTTATTTTGTAAGATTGCAATAATTTGTGGGATTTTGATAGTGTGCCTACATTAACATTCTCTATCAAATGCAAGCTACAGTGACTTGTAAAGTAACAATATTAGTTAATAAAGAGTGAGTGTGTGTAGCTTACTGTCAGCAAGGCTCCTTATGTATAGGATACACATCAGGTGGAATTGTCTCTGAACTGTAGCTGGCTACATGTCAGAGGAAAATATATACCATAAATGTGTACCCATGCTGCACATGTGCACAGCTATACAAAAACAGAAGGGCAGTCCCAATGAAATTTGGTTGGTTATTCTACAGGCTAGCCAGAGGTAACTTAGGGCATATACTCGACGTACCCAGCCAGATATTCTGTACATATAAACTTACCCACTACTGTAGTAATACAGTTTCTGTTATTGAACCTCTGCACCACTTTATATACCATGAACGTTCTTTTATTATGTCTGGATATTTAGAATTAATTCACAGTATTTATGCACATTATCTAAGATCTATACTTCTTAGGTTACTTTAAGTACATTTCAGTATTAAAAAATGTTTTTGTGTGCATCCAGGCTCCTCACACCAGCAAACATACCTCGTTAACAAATTGATAAACAAAATAAGTTCTCAATATATGCTTGATTGCTGTATGACTTCACACAAGTCATAAAGAAATCAGTACTACAAAATTCACTCCTAAAATGGCCATCCAGGTTCTGCTTAAGAGGATTTTAACAAGATGTCAACAAGCACACCATTTCATTTTTTAAGAGGAAAAATCTGAAAAATGTATTGTGTTTCCCTGTGTATGTAAACAAATATATATATATATATATATATATATATATATATATATATATATATATATATATATATAGACGTATGCGTGTGTGTGATTATGACTAATACAAACATACATACAAATAAACACAGTTATGAGCGTCTCCGTCTTTCCACGGATAACTTTGCATATGCATGCCACTTGAAACTGCTTGACTTTTGCAGAGCATGTACACTTTCAAACAATCTAAAGCACAGCATCAAAATCAGCAATGCATGTGTGCTTTTGTGTGACGGGCAGTGCGTGGGACATAAGAAACACCATTACAGATACACTGTGGTGCAGATAGAACAAAAGAAGCATACAAAAGCAGTCATTCTAATTTGTACTTTAAGCTATTACTTACTGCAGTTAGGGTGCCTTTTCAGGTAGCAGCAGAAGTAGATGGCAGAAAGAAAACTACAAATTCAGCACATCACAGATATTTTATTGAATTACTAACTAAGATAATCTCCCTCCCATTCCAATTTTTTTATTAATGAACCTATAACAAAATTATGGTTACAACTGCAAAAGCACTTTGGATAATTATGTAGTTATGCTCTTAGGTAAATATCCACAAGATAAACCACGGTAGTATGCTCTGTTTTGCTAACACAGCATCTCTGAGCTGCTAAATCAATGGGAAGGGGGTCTCCTTGGCAGAAGTGCAGACCCTTCTGTTGAGTTGCTTTCATTCTACTGGGAATGCTAACTGAATACCATTAATATACTGCAGCATTCTGGCAGTAGGCAGGTGAAGCCATTCTAAGTAAAAACAAGGCAATTGACTAGAGTACATTGGCAGCACAGGATTTACTTTGCACAGTTTAACTTGCGCATACAAATCTGTATCTTTCCAGTCTTTAGGTTTTGTCTTGCTCCCCTGAGCATCTTACTGAAAAATATTCACATAACTCAGCAGTCTCAGATATGACAGTTCTTTCCTTCAGTGCAGGCCTATACTCTTGCAAATTTCTGCAGTTGTGAAAGACTACTCCATAAATATAGAGGTCTTTTTCCTAATATTTTTTATTTTCTGCCTATAATCTCTTACTTCTGATTTAACTCCCCTATTTTAACTACCCCAAGTCTGCAAACTGCCTCCTACCTGAAGACTTGGGTTTGTAATGATACTAAACGTCTCTGGCAAAGTGAGTAAAACTCACAGGAATTACCTGCAGCCAGCAGAAAGACAAAGGGCCTACTCACCTTGCTTCGTTCTCGGTTTTATTCCTCCCCCCTTGTGCTATCCATTTCAGACTGCATGCAATCAGCTAAACTGCTGTCACAGTGGGCCAATCAGGAAGACAAGGGGATTAGCCAGCATTCCCTTCTCAATCTATTTTATGTGCTATACATCTGGGTTTCTGACACATACGACTAAGAAGTCATCAGGGTGGGTGAGCTAGTGACTATTAACACCATCAGATGCAGCAAACAGTCACAACTAGTGGGCAGCGAGAGACGGGAACAATCCTACAGTCTCCCCAAATGGTTGGAGAGTTAGATGACCCAGTCATTTTAGATGTACCTGCATAGCTAGCTGACTGAACCCATATATCCAGAATGTTGAACAAAAAGAACACACCTGTAGTATAATGAGGAAGATGTTACAGAAACGCATTTCCTTTCTTTCATCACTGTGTATTATCAAAATATGTTAATATTCACAACTGCAGGACCCACTCCCCCTCACCCCTGAAAAGCAGAACTGGCATCACTAGCAGATGAATTAAGTATCGCACTTACAGTTCTTTTCATCAATGATCAGAAGGTTTTCATGCAGCAAATTCAAAGACAGGAGGTTTTTAGCACATTTATTACACTGTCTGTCTAAATGCAGGGTTTTGATCTAACAGGCCACACCCTACCTCTCAGTTTTTCCTTCCACTAGAATCAGTCACATAGGATCATAGGAGGTTACCAGGCTATTGGCCCTGAGACCCTTATAAACCTAGTCAAGAGTTTAGCCCATGTTTAGACAAGTCAGCACCGAGAGCCCCTGTCCAGCAGGGACACAGGTGGAATCCCAGAGGTGTATTTTCTGTTTCTCATCCAGTTATCCAGGTTGCGCTTAAAAAAGGATAATGAGGTGCTCTGACATGGAGAGGGAGTCTCTTCCACAGATGGGGGATTCTCTGGGACAAATCTATCCTGCCAAGTTCTATTGATATCACTGACAAGGTTGAGGTCACACGTATGTGTCGCTCGAGTAGAAATTGACTTGCGGATATGCAGCAGTTCCTTCAAGGCGGGGTCTGAGATTACTTTGTATGCCAAACAGAGGTCACATCTGAGGACTCTGTATGAAACTGAGTAGAGGGACAGGCCTTTTAACCTATCTGTGTAGGGTAGGTGTTTGAGGCCCTGGATTCTCCTGGTGAGGAATTTCTGAGGTCTCTCTAGCTGCTGCATGTGCTTTATGAAGTACAAGCCAAAGGGGGCACTGTACTCAATAACTGGCCTTATAAGGGAAGAATACAGGGATGTTATGACCTCTTTGTCCCTGGATAAGATACTCTTACTTATGGGGTGGGCCATGTAGAAAGCTTTCCGCACAATGGAAGCAACATGGTGGTCAAACGTCTGGTTGTCCAAATCCCTCACTACTAATTGTGTACTTAGGACATTGTTATTAATGTGATAATATGTGGGGTACTTAGGACATTGTTATTAATGTGATAATATGTGGGGATGTCACGCTCCCCAAACAGGATGATAATGCATTTTTTGGCATTCAGTTTGAGGCCATGTTTCTGGCACCAGTCATTTGTTTGGGTGAGACCCTCTTGGAGGATGTCCACATCACTTGGAGAAGTGATGACTGCGCCCAGCTTGCAGTCATCTGCAAACTTGGTCAGCCATAGCCCACTGGTTTTGGCCTGCACCTCAGAGAAGTATATCCTGAATAACAGAGGCCCCAAAACCAATCACTGGAGTATGCCACTCATTAGGGGGCTACTGCTTCAAGTGGCTTCCCCTATTTTGATTAGGTGAGTTCTGTCAGTGAGCCAGTTTGCTACCCATCTGGTAACATATGGATTGATGCCTAGCTGAGAGAGTTTATCTACTGTTCCCGAGTGGGGAATAGTATCAAAGGCTTTGGCCAAGTCAAGGTAGGTGATGTGTACCGTCTTCCCCTCATCCATGGGTTTGGTGACTGTCTCAAAGTAGTCGACCAGATTTAACAGATATGACCTCCCCTTGACAAAGCCAAACTGTGTGGGGTTGAGTGTTTGGAGGTTGCCAATGTCCCTGTTAATGAGGTCCATGATATGCCATTCCACAGCCTTGCAGATCAGGCTAGTTAGGCTGATGGGTCTATAATTTCATGGATCGGTGGACGCTCCACCTTTGTGTAAAGGGATAACAGTGGCTGTCCTCCACTCAGCTGGGACAAAGCCGGTACTCAGGCTTTGGTTGAATGGTGTGGCTAATGGTGCTGCAGGTTCATGCCTGAGTTCATCTAGGATGCAGCCTGGGATATTATCGGGTCCCATGGAGGTTGTATTTTTTGCCTTTAAGAGGGCAGTGATGACCTGTTCCCCAGAGATAAGGGGTAGAGGGCAGGTACTGGGGATGTCCTTATTTACTGATGGGGGGGGGCAGAGGGGAGAAGTTTTCGCTGAATCTGTCAGCCAGTAGATTGGCTATATCTACAGCATTTGTGTATATGGTGTCCTTGACCACCAGTTCTGAACAGATCTGGGTGCTTCCTTTGAGACTGTGGACATATGTGAAGAAGGCCTTATGATGGTCTATAGCAGATGTGGCCAATTTGAACTCAAAGTTGGCTTTAGAGGATTTCATTAGTGCTCTTAATTGCTTGTTCAGGCTAAGGAGAGATTGCTTCCAATTGGGGACTTGCTCCTTCTTGGTCCTGGACAGCAATTTTTTCCTTTTATTATATAGTTTATTTATTGCAGATGTCCACCAGACAGGTTTACTCTTCCTTACAGAGGATGATTTTGCCTGTCAGGTATTCCTGACTCCATGCATCTATATAAATGCTCATATAGTCCTTGGCTAGTTCAAAGACTTGCTTTCACACACCAAACCTTGCAAGTCAAACTCTCTACCTCCAAATCAGCCCATTTTCTCAAAGAAGTTCCCCAGGACTCTGCTCTCTCCCTCTTCATCTTTACAAATAGTTACCCTCTGACAACCCCACCTCCCTGTTTTACTCTTGGATGATGATATGGCTGTCTGCAGATCCCCCCCCCCAACCTCCATAAAAAATCTAAACATACCACTCAACCTCTTAGTGCAAGAAATCTGGACAAGACCTGAAACAATGGTAGGACAAGGCCCCAAAACAGGAACATATTCTAAATATTGCTCTTGTACACTTAGAAAGTTGCTAGAGTAACAGGGTTTGTTTTAAGGAAGAATATAACGTCTGAAACTCAAATGTATGTCATTATTTAGTGACTTCAATCCTCAGATCATCCCAGTGATTTTGACAGAAAACCACAAATTTTATAAGTAACAGACCAAAAATATGAGCCAAAAGTCTGGACATTCTGTAAAATCTGGACAGTTGAGAGGTATGATTCTCAACTATACCCTAACCTTCATTTTCTGTCTAATAACTGGCTTAACAACAGTAACCTTTTATTCAACCTTACAAAAATAAAATAAATAAATAATTAAAAAATATATATCTGTGGCCCTAGGCAGAAAATCTTCCACACTAAATGGCAACTACTCTAGAATACACAAAAATCCCACAAAAAGAGTAGAATACATTCAGTAGCACAGAGTTTGGTGGGTTTCACACAACAAAATAAAAAACAGTCTCTGCACGTAAGGCAATTGCACGGCTTGAACCACAATGTAAAAAACAGAAAAATAAGCCAGCAAACTGTGATGCTGAAACCAATGTAGATAGTTTATTGCATGGTCAGCAAAAGAAATAAACAAACCGGTTTCTGTTAAATTTGTTACACAGCCTTCCTCAGTGTTGAGAAGAAAAACAAAACAAGTTTCTTTTATGCATGGCATCAAACACAAAAAACAAGATGATTGGTCAGATTACAAATGTTCATTAAGTCCTGGTGGAAAAAGTCCACCCAATTTAATTATCCACTTCTTTTCTTTGGCATCAAGAATAGTGTGTCAACCAGCTTTATTTATTCTGTTGCCCCCAATTTTATCTATTACCGTAAATCTGAAAGCAGCTGTAGGATGTATTAAAGAATGTTTATATAATGCACTGCTGGGCTTCCTGATCCTCATATCACTGATATGTTCTGATATTCTTATTCTAAGTGGTCCCGAAGTCTGACCCACATAGAATGCTGAACAACTTGTATGTAGCCAGATAGATCACCCAATCACTACTACAGCTGGCAAAAAATCGGATATCAAATACATTTCTGAAATTTTTGCTTGTAAATTGTTTGGACTTCATAGTTCTGTTGCAATGACTACAGTGGCCACAGGGAGTACACCCAAGAGTATCCCCCATCATAGTTGTTTGTGTACTTGAAGGTGTGAAAATTCTGGACCCTCGTTTATAGTGGCTTAAATGCGAACTCAAATTCCTGCCCCTACGGAATGAAAAACAACATTTCTGCTGGAGGAATTGTGATAAATTATTGTCAGCCAACAAAACGTTCCAGTGCCTTTGTACACTTCATGTGTGTATCCTTATTTCTTCCATATGTGGTAACTAACCGGATATCAGAGGTGGTTGTTTCTCGTTTCTCCTTATATTTCAAAAGATCGCCTCTATTTAAAGTTGATGCCCAATTACTTGCACCCAAAACATGTCCCATTTTATAACCTATGTCACGAAATCTATTAGTTAGATCTTTCCTAAAGTGTTCATAAGTAGATTGCTGCAAGCAAATACGTCTCATTCTTATGAACTGTGACTTTGGAATATTTCTGGCCATGTGGAGTGGATGAAAGCTGGATGCATGGAGAGGGGAATTATACTGTGGATATTTGTGAAATACCTCAGTTTGTAAAGTATGATTGGTATTTCTGGTGATTAGGACATCAAGATATGTTATTTGTTCCAAATTGCAATTCACCATGAATTGTAAGCTCCATTTATTCTCATTAAGATAGCCCACAAATTCCAACAAATAATCCACATCCGATCTCCATACCATCCAGCAATCATCCAAGAACCTTCTCCAAATGTCTATTTCCTCCAGGTAAATATTATGTGCATTATCATAAATAAGATGTCCATCAACATAAGCCATAAAAAGGTCTGCATAAATGGGGGCAAAAGATGCCCCCATCGCTGTTCATTGTATTTGCCAATAGCATTGCTCCTTGTAGAAAAAGACATTTTAGTAAGGAAATGTTCAGTGAGGCATATTAGAAAGGTGTTAAAACCAGGTTGATAGAAATCTGATTTGTATAGCCAATATTCTATGGCTTCCAGACCAGCCCCATGTGGTATATTGGTGTAAAGTGCACTGACATCAAGTGTACATAATAACCATCCATGTTCTAATTGTGTTTCAGAGATAATGTGTAAAAATTCAGTAGTGTCCTTGATTCTTGAGTGGACCCATTTCAGGAGTGGCTGCAGAAATTTGGTGAGAAATTGTGAAAGGGGCTCAGTGATGGAACCTCAATCCGATACAATCGGTCTGCCTGGTGGATTGTAAGGATCCTTATGAATCTTGGGTAAAAAGTATATATATTGGTTCATAGGATCCGACACCTTGAGATGAAACATGACTGTGTCAGAAATAATACCCTCCTGCCTAGCAGATTGTAAAAAATCGTCAGTTTGCTTTTTGAATCTAAATATTGGATCCAAAGACATGTTAACATAATAATGCCCATCACTAAGTTGTTTATGTGCTTCATTATCATACTGAGCCCAGTTCATGACCACAACCTCCCCACCTTTATCAGCAGAGAGGATGGCCAGGTCATTATTTTCTAATTCATGTAAGGCCTCAAGTTCAATCCTTGCGAGGTTATTAGCCTTACAACTCAACTCTCTAGAATGGAAATGCAGATCCTTCAGTACACTTGTCTGAAATAGTTGAACATTGTGGTGCATAGGTGGTGCAAATTTAGACTTATGGTAAGCCAAAACCCTATCAGAATTCCAATCAGTAGATCCTTGAAAATGTAACCTTAAGTTCAATAACCTACAAAATGCTATTACATCCTGAGCTAGGTGGTCCTCAGAAATGAAAAAACTTGGAATGAAGTTGAGACCTTTATTAAGTAGACTCACTTGTGTTTGTGACAAGATGACATTTGAAATATTTAATGCATTGCTATTGCATACATGCATTTCTGAATTAACAGTTTCAACAACCCCTCCATGTTGTCTATTTTGGTCACTTGTTTTGTTTTTCTTCTCAGCACTGAGGAAGGCTATGTAACAAATTTAGCCAAAACCAGTTTGTTTATTTCTTTTGCTGGGATGCAATAAACTATCGACATTGGTTTCAGCATCACAGTTTGCTGGCTTATTTTTCTGTTATTCACACAACACCCCGATGAAAGCTAAGGCACCCTAAATACTGATCTGGGGGAAATGCCACACACAAAGGCATTCACATGATGTTGCCATTGTAGAACTTTGAAAGACAATCATTAAGCTAGTCTAAATATGACCAATTAATGACAGCACAGCTAAGGTAATTATTTTGTATGGGCAGTGTTGCAGTAATATTACCATGGCAGTAGTTTGACGGTTTACAACATGTCATGAAGTGATCTCTCAGATCAAATCTACAGATTTGTCACCTTATTTACCATGAGAGAACAACACAACCAATCCATTAACAAAGCCAAATAGATCCATATAATACAAAGATCTCTACTACTCATGGGTTCTCTTCTTTTCACACTCAACAACAAACATGAATTGTTCCATGTTAGTTACCTGTCTGCTAGAGCTACCAAATACAACCTCAGTTCCATACCCACATATAAAATCTCCCTCATTAATCTAAGAAGTCATTTACAAAGCTCTACACTATGTCTTATCAACTTGGGAGTGGCGCAAAACTCTAGCAATACCTTCCCTGTAACCCAAAGCACAGCCAGTCATTCCCCAAATTCTAATCTAACCTAAAAAGGTACCTCTTAGAAACTGTAAAATGTGAATGTGTCCATTCCTAAGCACCCTGGTATCTATCAAGGTCCAACCTAACACTCTGTTACTGGGAGACTTCAACTACCCCTCCCATCAACTGGGAAAACCACTCAAGCACCAATACACTAGCCCAACATTTCCTGGAATTCATAAATTCCAATGCCCTGGACCAGCTCATTCTGACCCCCAGTAGAGGAAGCAACATCCTTGACCTTAACATGGGCGACCGTTGCTCTACACCAATAGTCAATCCCTCCCTGGTAGGATCCGACCATAAATTAATCACCATGGAAATCCACATCTCACCCATACCACACGGAAAGGTAACCACCTTGAAAAACTTCTCCAAAGATGACTTTGGACTCCTAAAAACAGAGGTGGTAAACTTCATGGCACCCATGCCAATGGAAAATAGCTGCATGACTGCCAAATCATACACCAATGCACTCTACGAACATGTACATAAATGCATGGAACTAGCCATACCCAACAGAACTAAGACACTCTCCTCCAAAAACAGGAAGCCAATCTGGTGGTCCCCTGCCATTAATAAACTCTACAATAGAAGGAAGAAACTGTTGCAGAAAAAGGTGAAGTCCCAAGACTGGAAAAACTCTCTTATTAGCCTCATCAAACCCTCTAAAGCCAGCTATGAAGGCAGAATTGTGGCAGACACTAAAAACAATCACAAAGCCTTCTATAGCTATATCAAGAACCTCCACGGCAATACCCAGATTTGCTCTGAGCTACTGCACAATGGTATCTCCTATACTGAGCCAACAGATATTGCCAACATATTGGCTGACAGATTCAGTGCCAACTTTACCCCTCTCTCCCCCCTTAAGGTTCAATCACAATACTGGAAGAATGCCAGGCACCCAGCATTACTGCAGCACAGGTTAAAGCTGCACTGTCCAAGGCCAAGAATACAGCTTCCATGGGATCTGATAATATCCCTGGCTGTGTTCTACATGAACTACAAAGCAAACTGGCACCACATCTGTGTGCCCGGTTCAGTCACAGTCTCACCTCAGGCTTTTGTCCCTACTGAATAGCACACTGCTATCGTCATCCATCTCCATAAAGGGGGAGTGACTACAGACTCTGGGAATTATTGCCCCATTAGCCTGACAAGTCTGACATGTAAAGCTATGGAGCACATCCTCATGGACCTGATTAACAAAGATATAGGGAATCTCCAAACTCTAGACCCCACGGAATTTGGCTTTGTGAAAGCGAGATCATGCCTGCTCAACCTGGTTGACTTCTTTGAGTCAGTCACCAGGGCTGTGGATGAAGGCAAGGTAGTGCATACAGCCTACCTCGATCTGCCCAAGGCCTTTGATACCATTCCTCACTCAGGAATTATTGATAAACTCACCAAACTAGGCATCAACCCTATATCACTAGGTGGGTTGCAAACTGGCTCACAGACAGAACACACAGTGTGAAAGCAGCGAACTCTAAGTCAGACTGCCAACCAATCACGAGTGGAGTCCCACAGGGATCGGTCCTGGGTCCTCTCCTGTTCAACATCTACTTCTCAGAAGTCCAGGCCAACACAAAAGGACTATGGCTGACCAAGTTCGCAGATGACTTCAAGCTGGTAGCCATTATTAACTCTCCAAGTGATGCAGACATCCTACAGAAAGGACTCACTGAGACCAATGACTGGTGTCAAAACCATGGCTTTAAGCTTTACGAAAAAAATGCATCATCATGCCCTTTGGTAAAAACTCAGTTGCCACTAATTACCACATCAATGGGAGTACACTGAACACTGTAGGCATTATAAGAGATCTGGGGATGCAGGTTGACAGCAACCTCTCCTTCGACCACCACATTGCCATTGTGGTCAGAAAGTCCTTCTATGTGGCACATCTCATTACCCAGGGTTTTTCATCCAGGAAGAAAGAGGTCATCGTCTCTCTCTACTCTTCCCTTATTAGACAACTCATCGAGTATAATGCCCCATTTGGCATGCACCTCACTAGACAACTGCAACAGCTGGAGAGGCCACAGAAGTACCTCACAAAGAGGATCCTAGACATTAAACACTTGTCCTACACGGACAGACTCAAAAGACTCCAGCTATTCCCTGTCTCATAACACCTACTTAGAGGCAATCTCTGCTTGACTTACAAAGCCATGTCTGACCCAGCTCTGTTAGAAATGCTACATCTAAAGAAATCCCAATCCCTCCGCACCACACACTCCAGAGACCTCAACCTCATTACCACAATCAACATAACATGCTGGAGGGACAGGTTCATAACCCAGAGACTGCCCATGCTATGGAATAGACTTCCCATACATGTCAAGCAGAGCACCTCACTGTCCCTCTTCAAGATAAATCTTGATGAGTGGATGGGAAATAGAAAATTCACCCCGGGGTTCACTCTAGTCGATCTACTTGATAGAGGCACTGGGAACTAACGTCAGGCGGTATGATGCCAGGGCACTTCTATGGGATAGGCTTATAAAGGCTCCAGGGTTATTAAGCCTAGTACACACCTATGAACCTATATAACTTAATTTCCTTCACACGCTGTCTGTCTCAACCTCTCCTACTGCTTCTTTCATCATTTGCATTATGTGTGCATATATATTTTTTACTTTTTAACAAAAATGTCTTTAGTCTCAAGACTGTCCGTTATTAACTGTGTCTACCTACTTTTCTTATACAACCTTCTGTGCATCTTAGGCTGGTCTGAAATTGGTCCACTAGGATCAGTGCTCTATTCCAATTAACAAACTTTAAATAAATCTAAATAAAATCAAACTTAGAAGGAACCTGACATGCAGATCTCTTAAAACATTACTCCAGAAAAGGATTGTTGTAATCCTAATCCAAACTCTATGGTTTAGCATTAAATATGCATTGATGATCAGATTGCCACAACGCAAACACATTGTAAAGGCATTCTTATAATTTTTATCAGAGAAGCCCCACCTCTGTTTAGGTATCCTTTAAATGTATTAATGAGTGGGCCAATGAAACAGTCAGTGCCAGGAAACAATGCAGATAGCCAACTGATGTACAGTGTTGCTTGGCCGCTTGCTTCCTTTCCTCACCCAGTAGAAATGAGATGAACAAATGATGCATTTTGTGGATGTCCCTCATTTTCAGAAGGTAGAACTAAACCTATATATATATATTTTTTGTCTGTGACTTGCTAAAAGACTTGCCTTTGTTTTACCTGGTCCATTTTCTTTTCTGTTGTAAGGAATCTGCTAGGCCTGGTGTTTTTTATTTCTATGTGAGTGGTTAAATTGCTTCAAGTGATACTTAAATACACAGTGAATTTCTGGGTCTTTTGCCTTTTCTAAACAAATTTCAAGTGTGCATAAACTAAAGCACTGCTGGTGACTCCCTGCTAGTTTTTCTCACCTACCCACCCTCCTGTCTATTGATCTGCTTCTTAAACCTGGTGATTTTAAGCTGTCCATCCCTAGTGTAAATTGAGCTTAATAAGCTGTTGGATAAAGTAGTGTGTTTTTACACTCTAGCAAGCACTTGTTTTTACATCAAGAGTTCAGTGGATCTTCCATCTAGCGCACGGGGAGGTAGCCTTATCTGTTTAGGTTGGAGAAGCACTTGAGATTTCTGCACATAGTTTAATTGGCTAGAGGGCTTACAAATCAGCTTATCTTGCTTTTAGTGCCTTTATAAATTCTGTACAACTAAGTGGCTCTTGGCTCATTTATATAAAGAGAAGTATTTTTATTGAATAATCACACTTTTGTACCCTGTTTAAAGTACACTGTTGTATCCATATCTTTAATTTTATTTGTGGTAGCATTTTGTATCTTTTAAGCTCGTTTGTGGTAGCATTTCACTCAGGGTACTTCTTTACTGTGTTTATGTGTTTACCTGGTTTATGTCTATCTCAGCTGAGAAGCATACAAAAGAGCTCTAAGAATCTATCTGTATTTCTCTTATATACAGTGACTGTACTTTAGCAGGTTCAAAAAAAAATTGCTGCTTTAGTAGTTAATTTGATTGTATTACACTGTAGATGTAGGGCTGCTGTAGGTAGTTTGTGAGGTCTCGTTACACTTGTGCTCCAAACCAGCTATTCTACATTAAGAAGGCATTTTTCTGCACCCTTGTGGCAGAATTGGGCTGATCTAACCTGCCTGAGTTGGGGATTGCTGGTGGAAGGCTTACTGTGTGCTTTCCTGAATGGTAGTTAGTTTAAAACTTGTTTCTCTTTGCTCGTATTTAAGCCTTGCATTTGCATGGTGCTACTCTTTGTGCAGTGGTGGTTAGCAGTGCCCTGTATAGGTGCAAAAGCCTAGAATCTCAGTTTTTCCCTAAAAAGCTGTCAGTGAAACCCTTCCAAGCTTTTCTGCTTCACTAGGAGCAACTCATTACCTTATTGATCAACCTTAGCCTACACAAAGTATAGGTCCCTCTAGTAGTCTTGGCACTACGAACACAGTCCAGTCAAATTAACCATTCTCTTACCTAATAAAAATGCAGTGAGAGCCTGTTATCATAGATGGGCAGTTTCCCACCATCTCTCTGGCCAGCCTGATAGACATGGGCATCTTGAGGCAACCAAGCAATTGTCTCATGTATACTGACAACCACTTACTCCTGAAACAAACAAATACTTTATGTGAGAGATGTAGTTACACTATGAAACTGGAAGCAAGACTCTCACATAAATACAAATCGAATGCCAGGTTGTCAGTACACACACACTTCCTACACTAAATAAGGACATGACACATACACCCACATATGTGCAGTGAGAGCCTGTTATCATGGATGGGCAGTTTCCCACCATCTCTCTGGCCAGCCTGATAGACATGGGCATCTTGAGGCAACCAAGCAATTGTTTCATGTATACTGACAACCACTTACTCCTGAAACAAACAAATACTTTATGTGAGAGATGTAGTTACACTATGAAACTGGAAGCAAGACTCTCACATAAATACAAATCGAATGCAAGGTTGTCAGCACACACACACTTCCTACACTAAATAAGGACATGACACACACACACCCACATATGTGGTGGTACTCACTAGTAACACACCAAAAGATCAGAGGCCTCCCAAATACAAACTACTTACATATAAAATGCAAAAAACAATCACAACATATAACAACACACATACCAGTGTCTCAACAAATAACCCCATAAGGCATAACACCACAAAACCTAATGTATTGGTCAAAGGTGACTCCATTGTAAGACATACGGATGTTCCCCTCATTAAGCTGGATAAGGAGTGGGTTACAGTTAGCTGCCTGTCAGGTGCCAGGATCCATCAAGTCGCTCAAACATTGAAGTCACTCAACCACAAGTACTTGTATGACTCTGTCACAGTCCTGTGGGGTTGAATGGCTTGAGACATAACTCACTGGACTATATGAAGAGAGACATGATTGAGCTCTCAGATTATGTATCACAGGCAGGTATAAGGCTAACCTTAAGTAGCATTCTACCTTCTGGTGTCAGTCCAAGGGGATCCACTATCTGTCAGCCTGGGAAGATATGGTCAGCAGGCCACGCTGCTTTGCCAGAGATGGTCTGCACCTCTCTCTTCTAGGCTTTCTGATACTGGCAAAGACATTAGCCACCCCTACTGTGCCTTTTTTTAGGCAGCGTCAAAATAACCAACCTCCCAACATAACAAAATCCTCTCTAGATAAATAAAAGGTACTGCTGATTAATGCTAAGAGTCTATCTGTGCAGTCACCAAGACATGATTCAAAGTCGCAGAAAGCATCCCAGCAGTGCAGGGCTACAGTGCCTTCCATATATTCAGACCACAAACTCAGCTTGTAAGAACAAAAGGAGGAGGCGCATCCATCTTCATTTAGAATAAGTACACCTCGAGACTGGTCAAACAGTATGACTGTCTTGTGCTAATCCATGTCCAATTAACTACAGGCAAAGCCCCCTACAGCATCATAGCTAGCTATAGGTCCCCCACCATGAAATAGGAAAAGCATACCACATACCTGGACTTACTGGATTCAATTGCCATACAGCCCAACACCTTACTTATGGGTGATTTTAATTATCTTACCATCGACTGGGAAACGTACACAACTACAAATATGCTGGCTCAGAGGTTCCTGGACTTTGTCAGTGCAAATGCTCTGGACCAGCTAGTCAGCAGACCCACAAGAGGCTCAAATGTCCTGGACATAGTGCTCACTTACATGGAACAGCACTGCACCGCCACCCCTGTGATGTCCTCCCTGGTAAGAACAGACCATAAATCAGTCTCGTTTGATGTAATTATAAGACCAGATACCCCATTAAGCTCAAAACTGCTTAAGAAGTTTTCAAAGACAAATTACTTCATAGTAAGTGATGGTATAAGAAGTTTTAAAGCCAGTTTGAATGCAAATAACATGGACTCCTATGCAGAGGTGTACATCAATGCCCTGTATAACCACTTAAGCAGTTGTATAGAATAGGCTGCACCTGACTGTATTAAAACCAGATCTTGCCAAAAAAAAAAAAAACAAGACACCCTGATGGACCTCTAGCATAAACAGACTATACAACAACAGAAAGAAACTACTGTCCAAGAACAAGAGGGATCTGGCTCAGCAGAGGAAGAAATCCCTCTCTAGCTTAAAAAAACAAATTAGAGATCTTGTCAAGTCCTCCAAAGCTAACTGGGAAGTAAAAATAGCCTCCCTAGCTAAGGATAATCACAAGGCATTCTGTAACTACATCCGAAATCTAAAAGGGAATACCCATCTATGTGCTGAACCAGTTATGGATGGCACCACCCATACTCATCTGGAGGTACTATCCAATCTGCCAGCTGACAGATTTGGAGCAAACTTCACCCCTATCCACTCCAGTCATCCCACAAAGTATACCTGCCACTATTCCTCAGCCTATTATCTCAAGACAGCAGGTCATTCTCGGCCTATCCAAAGCCAAAATACAGCATCAATGGTACCAGACAACATCCCAGGATGCTTTTTAACCAACTTAAAAAATAACCTAGCAGACCCACCTGGATCCCTGTTTAACCTCAGCTTGTGAACTGGCTATGTTCCAGTGGAATGCAGGACAGCAACAGTAATCTCTTTGCACAAAGGGGGACCATCAACAAACCCTGGGAATCATAGGCCCATAAGCTTGACTGGCCTCATCTACAAGGGCATGGAAATAATCATTATGGACCTTTTTAACAAGGACATAGATAATCTCTAAACTCTGGACCCAATCCAGTTCAGATTTATTAAACATAGATCATGCCTGTTAAACATGGCTGATTTCTTTGAGAAAGTCACAAAGGACCTGGATGAGGGAAAGACAGTGCATGCCACCTATCTTGACCTAGCCAAGGCATATGGCACAATCCCCCACTCAGGTATTATAAAGAAACTCTCCCAGTTGGGAATTACCCTCTACATTACCAGATGGGTAATCAAATGGCTCACCGACAGAACACATACTGTCAAAGTGGGAGACTTCACCTCTAGCAAAAGACCAGCCACAAGTGGCATGCCATAGGGTTCTGTGCTGGCCCCTTATTGTTTGGAATTTGTTTCTCAGAATTCCAGGCAAACTTGGATGGCCTGCGGCTGACTAAGTTCGCTAATGTTTGCAAATTGGGAGCAATCACTGAGTACCCCAACAATGTTAATATACTGCAAGCAGGGTTAACGCAGACAAATTATTAGTGCCAAAGCCACGGGTTAAAGCTAAATGCAAAACATGTGTTGGTATACCCTTTGGAAAAGCTGATATCCCTGCTGATTACATTACAGACAGCACCCACAGAAGAGAAGACACAGTGATAAGTGATCTGGGTACTCAGGTTGATAGCAATCTGAACTTTGACTATCATGTATCCACAGTAGTAATGCAATCCTTCTATATGGCACATCTTATAAGTAAAGGCATTACATCTAGATCTAAGGAAGTTATAATTCCATTATACTCTGCCCTCATCAGACCAATAATTGAATACAATGCTCCCTTTTGCATATATGTCACCAGATACCTGTAATAATTGGACAGACCACTAAGGCTTCTCACCAAGAAATTACATGGTACACAAAACAAGTCTTATGCAGTAAGACTGAAAGTCCTGACACTGTATTCTGTCTCCCAGAGGTTACCAAGGGATGACCTGTGCCTGCCTTACAGGGCAGTCTCTAATCCGGCCCACACAAAATGCTACACATTCATAAATCAAACTGCATGAGAGTCACTCACTCCAGGGATCTTAACCTAGCCTCTGACATGAACAGGTCATGCTAGAGAAAGAGATAGATGCATCCCCCACAAACTGCCACTTCTCTGAAACAAGCTTCCAGTTCATGTGAAACAGAGCCCCTCCCTGACACTCTTCAAATGCAACTTAGATCAATGGATGGGTGAACAAAAATTTACTCCTGGGGTGGCACCTATGTCCCTCCTGGACAGCAGGAGTCAGTATTAACAACCATTGACCCTAACCTCTGCAAACTTCACTCACCTATCCACTCACAACTGGGCAACTCGGGATAAATATGGCTAGGCTTGTAAGGGCTCTAGGGCCATTAGCCCAGTAACCTTCTAAGAACCTAAAATGGAGTACACCTGGAATGTGAATAAAGCCTCATTCATACACTGAGCTTCAGCGGAAGAAAACATATGAAAATACTGGTTCATTAAAACCATGAACACCACAGCAAAAGACCACCATAGATATGTTAAGACCAGCTGTCTGGTTATCAGAGTTATAACTGGTTCAAGATAAGAGTGACCTGAGCCTTTAAAAAACAACACTCAGAGCCACACAGAAGCTAGAGAGCAAAGGGACAAGCAAAATTATGTCATTTATAAAACTCATATAATGGCTGATGGATTCAGTGCTGCTGATGACAGACCCTTTCCAAAATAAATCATTTTCATAGGCTGGACAAGAGGTGTTTCATGTAGTAAAAAGATGAAAGAAGTACCAATGGCTCGTTAGTTTACCGATAACTTATTCAAAATTAAAGATTTTTTTAAACCATGTTTGACGCCACACAGTTCCTTCTTACTTCAAAATCTGTACATAAACACACACACACACACACACACACACACACACACACACACACACACACACACAAAGTCTCTTTTTCTTCTCTCTTTTTTAAGTCTCTTCATGAAAACATCTCATCATATGTCCAAAACTAACAAGTCCTACGAGACAGGATCTTAGTACAAGAACAGAATGGATTTAACATAGTGAGACAGCTTTAAAAAAAGCAACGGAGAATCTCTGTTGCTTTTTTTTAAAGCTGTCTCGCTATGTTAAATCCATTTAACACAGCGAGACAGTTTTGAAAAAAGCAACGGAGAAAGCAAGATGTCCGTTGCTTTTTACACACTGTTTCGCTATGTTAAAGGAGTTTAGCACAGTGAGACAGCTTTAAAAAAAGGAACGGAGAATCTCCATTGATCTTGTGTTCTCCGTTGCTGTAAAAAACGAGTTATAGTAATGGAAAAAGTCCGGGTGAGCGGACCTTTTTCCACTACTATAACTCTGATTTACAACGTGCACGCTGACCAATCAGCGTGCACGTTTTTGAATATTAATGGGGGGGGTCGTTGTATAATGTAACCATATTAAATTAGAATTTAACAGATTCCCAATAACTGTGCCCTATTCGGCCCAAACATTCAGAAACATGTACACCTATAACAATTCCATTCTGGCTCATGAAGGAGATCCTCAGCAGCTACAGTAATGCATTTCAAAATAAACCATGACACTTCTTTATAACCATTTTAAGCATAACTGCAAGAAATGAAAATGGAATTTGATGCAGAATAGCAAGTCACAGGCCTTCTGATTAATCCTTGTGTTTATGAACAATGTAATGGGCAACTGTACCAGTCTAAACATGATGATTAATGTCATTCATGTGTTTAGATATGCAGTGGTGGACCTTACATCATGTTTCACCAACCTTGCACTTAAGAGGCTGAAAAGGGCATAACAGGGTTTATGCAACTTATATAGTCTTGTAATTATAATTCCATTTATACTAAAATATTTGTCATTTAAAGCCATCTCTCTGGTTAAAAGTATTAAACAGCGAACAGAATAGCTATCACAAGGTGAACTATTCACCTACAATACAATTACAGACACTTTCTATCCTGAACTGACCAATAACAAAATGATTTGCTATTGATCTAGTACTTCAAAAAGGAACACGAAGCCTCTTTGAGATGTTTCCCTCTTATAGCATCATTAGTCATCTTGTTTATTTGTGGCACATATTCTGTGACAAAGTAAATACGGTCTTCCTAGACTCCAGAAGTTCTGACACCCTATCCATACTTGGCAGAGAAATAAGTGGTGACACTGGCTTTTTAATGCACATTCTCCAAAATATTTTCTCTTCAATTTCTACAAGTTAATCTGAACTAAATAGCTAATACCACATTCTGAAAACCTGAAATGTTAGAAAGCCTTTTAGTCGTAAACAAGTCACAAGATGAAAATGATCTGATGGAAAGGGTTTTACTGGCGATGTGTGGGAAGGTGTTATCAGATGCACCCCTCTCAACCTCTGTTCGTTAAAAATCATAAAACAAGTGTTTAAAATCGCAGCAAGATATCAAAAAAAGAAAAACATTTTCATATTTTTCAGAACAGAAAGATTCCAACTATGAGACCTCATACAGTTGAACCTATTATTTAATAATTTATAAACTCTTAAACAGTCAGCACATTTAGGAGGAGCAGAGCTAAATCTGAGGATAAAAAAATATAGCTCTACACCTAAATATTCGCAGTTCTGAAGTACGGCCAGATGTTTTTCCTTTCTAATTACAACAGTACTGATGTCATCACCCTTCATTTAAATTTGGAGATCTAAATAACTTGTCCTTGAAAAGTATATTTGATATGCATAATTCAGACCTGTACAACTGGGGTCTAAACTACATTAAATAAATTATTCTTCCTCTGCCTGAAAAATTATTTTTTGATTAAGAGAAGAATAGCCTTTTTAAGTGGACTTAAGGTTTCTGAAATATGTCAGACAGCTTTCTACAGGAGAAATAAGGACGTGAAACCCACTCTTGAATCAAAGTAAAAAAAAAAAATCACTTCCTTTAAAACACAGACATTGGTTTCATGCCATAAACAAATTATCCAAGATTCTTTCTAATTAGGAGACCACATTCATCTATGTATCAAGGTCAGACTGCACTCTGGAGGAAGACACAAACTGAACTGAATTGGACAACTCACCACCAAGGAACTCGGGATTTGGTAGGGCAACTTCTTGGGCTACCTGGGACACTGAGCTTGAGTCATTCACTTAAAGAAGAAGAAGAAGATCCAAAATCTAAAAAAAGACACACGTTTTTCTTCACATTTTGAATCTTTATGTACACTTAATGTCCCTGTGTCACTGTTGTGTGATTATCATTTTCTAATTTGTCATTCACCAAAGTCTCTCAATAAAAGGTTGCCATACTGTATGATTTTAGTTTACAGTCAAAGGTTTCACCTCCCTTGTGTAATTCGATATGAGCACAGTGTGCCCAAAGATGACAAGCTTGTTTTCTGTGATCATGCCCCACTACTGGCTTATGACAGGAATGTGATTTCCTGTTTTCCTGACAGTTAGCATCAGACGGTTTTGTTCATTTACCTTGCTTCATTCATTTTTTCTTTATGACTGCAACTCTCTAACAAAACATTTTAAGGACTGTTAAGCTTTAAAGATTATCTGAGTTAGTTGCATTTTCAAATTTCACAACTGTAGTTCCAGTTAAAAGTCCCTATACAACGTGTGAAGATTTTGGTATAACACTAATTGCTCATATGGAAGATGAAGAGATTGTGTGACAATCTTAACAGATTTTTATTGACCTCTGTAGCTAGAATTAGTGTTGTTGATGTAACCTTGGTGTAACTGTCCCTTCTACTGCTCGGTGACTTGACTCAAAAGGTTGTTCGTCTGTCTATCGAGTTACAAGTCCCGGAAGAATAAACTCACCGAGCACAACTTCATGAAGTTAAACTCTTTGACTGCTGTGTACAATAACAAATCACTACTAGTGTAATTTCTGAATGTGTGGTGGTAATAATGACTTTATTTTGAAATACTTCCCCTTTCCTTGTTTGTGTGACTGAGGAGCAGGTGTGTGTGTGTGTGTGTGTATGTGTATATACATATATATATATATATATATATATATATACATATATATATGTTAGGAAGATGTGGCAGTGGGGGAGGTGCAGTGAGGTTTGCCCCCTCCCCTCACAAAAATACCTACATTTTACTTTATCATGAGGTTGAATTTACGAGCACTTGTGCTCACCAAGTTGGTTTATGGGGGGCTTACATAGTGGAAGCACAACCAAGACTGTCTGCATAAGGCAACAAATGGAACAAATACCACAACACAACACATCAAAATAACTTGTAGTTTTACAGAAAATGGTGTTTAGAAAGACTGCAAAATCTAATGCATTCAAAAACTAATTTATTTATTTAACATTTGTTTACCAGGAAAGTCCAACTGGGTTACAGCAAATTTTCAGCGATGGCCTGAGGAGAAATGCTCTAGACATGTCTTTGGAATGTGGGAGGAAACTGGAGCACACAGAAGAAATCCACGGGAACACAGGGAGGACATGCAGACACCACACAGAAGGGACCCCAGCCAAGAATTGAACTGGAGAACCTCTTGCTGTGTACGTGCCTTGTCCTAGTTGTAAGCCATGCAGCAATCCATCTTATCAAGAGTTCATCAATGCATAGTTGTTCTAATTTATTGATCAGTGCTTTGTGTATGACACTGTCAAAAACTGAAGTTAAATCTACATAAATTATATCACAGCACAATTTTTCATTTATAGCTGTTAGTATACTGTTTATCACCTGTGACATGATGTTCTATAATCTATTTTCAACATATGCATGCTGATATATGGTTTTCAAGTCCCAACCTCTCCAGGTCTGACAATACGTTAGCCAATATTACCCTCTCCATTATTTTTTCACAACATGAAGTAGACTTAAAGGTCTATATGACTCTGGGTTTGTCCTACTCCCCTTTTCCTTAAAGACAGGTTTAATAAGTGCATGATTTCTGAGGAATCTCCCCATACGTATATGACCTAGTGAAAAATAGATATAATGGTACTGTAAGTTCTTGCTGAACTGTTCTCAGGTCATTATTACAATACTTACCTAATCTCAGTTTATTTTCCTAACTCATCTCCAGAATTACTATTCCCTGGTTACTTACTAAAGCAAGGCAAGATGAAGTCGGTGAGTGGTCTTCCTTCTTTGTCAGGTTTCACAAATAGACTGCCCTGAGCCTTCTGTCTCATCTAGTATTAAAACATCATTTCAATGATGGACTACAGAATGATATCACATACATGTGGTCATCTGACTTCTGGTTCCCACACTACCCCCTTTACTAGAAACCGAACCAGAATCTAGCACATATGTGTCAAAATACATACACACACACACACACACACAGAACTTTGCTAAGATGTGTTATAGCATCTGAAAACTATAAAACCACTTCAAAAACTGCCACCCTTCCAGTACTACTTTACAAATTTTACATCAGAGAGACTAAAAGATCATTTAAGGTGAGGTTTATGGAGCATATGAGAGACATTGCTAAGAACAAAAAGGAGAGTTCAGTAACAGAACATTTTTGTAAAGCACATGAAGGAAGCAATGAAGGTTTAGTAGGAACTGTCTTGGAACAAATAAATGTTTCACCTTATGATAATGAAAGTTTGAAAAGCAGATTACTTTTTAAGGATTCAATTTACATTTTATAAAGTATGACACTTTAGCCCCTAGGGGGATAAATGTGGATTGTAATTGGAAATATGTTATCTAATTGTTTTATTGGTACATAATTAAGATGTAATTATTTAATTATTGTGTGCATTTTAGGCAGGTGTCTTTGTGTGTTTAGTTGTACTCCTTGAAGGCTTTTGTGGCCGAAAAGTCAGAGTAAGAGAGAGAGAAATACACTTTTTTTTGGCTTACTGATTTGTGGTTTTTGTTCGTTTCTCTCATTCACTGTGGTTTTATATAGTAATTAGTTTACCCCTAAGGATAATAAAGTATGACTCCTAGTCCTGGTTATCACAGATATTTTGTCTCTGGCTGCAATCAAAACTGCAAGATACAATCTTTATGGCCTAAACCAGGTAATCTAATTTCAAGCTATATTTCAAAGTCCGCTGGACTGAAATTAACCTCTTCTCTTCCAATACCTTCTGTTACAATATATTCATTTCAACAGTTACAATACAATCTGACATACAGGTGCATTTCTTTTCTGTCCAGCAGGACTCACTGTTTGTACCTTTTTAACACAAGCAGCTTTACAAATGCATTTTTCAACACAAGCATCTGTACAAATCAGCATGATATACACATGACATATAATTATTTACAAACTCCAGCTAGCTATGCCGGCATACGTTACACATCCACTGCCCTACTTCTCCTGGCATAGCTGGCAATACCTCACATAATCACACTCTATACGCTCCAACAATTGCTATATGCTCCAGGTTTGTTTATTGCACAAGTTACACAGTCTATAGTACTGGTGTTATCACTGAACATGTAACAATCACAAATGTTATAACTATCTTAAGTCCCTATCATAACACCTCCATCTGATTTTTTGTTAGAATGTCTGTTACAGTAAAAACATTTATACATTGACAGAAGTGGTTTACAGTCATTGCTCTTTAATCATGTTTCACAAATAATAACAACATCAATCTCGTGGGAATGTAGCAAATTTCCCAGTTAAAAAAAAAAAACAACTTTATAATTAATGCTCCTAGCATTAACAACCATCAGACATGCATCAAATGTTGCTGTGAACTGTTATGTTTTGACCCAGTAAAAATCCTGCTGCAAAAATTCTCTTCCCTGATCTTGACAAATGCAAGCCATCCTGTGTGAACACGTGCGACCAAAACTAGGCTTGGATGCTCTACACATTTCCATTTTTTAAAACATGACATTTTTTCCATATTAGTATTTACCCAAAAAATATTTTATTCACGGTGACCTATCCTTTTTACATGTGATTTGTGCAAAAATACGTCCTAACACCAGTATGAATTATACTATCTAAGAGGGCTGTAAGTTCCCTACTAACAGTCAGTCATTGTGGATAAGATCATGTGTTGAGACATGAATAAAAACAGAGCCCATACTGTCTTACATTAAGGCATTCCAGGGCTTGTCTTATATCTTCTATTTTTGTACCTGGCAAGCATAACACTATTTGATGTTTATTATTTGCAGAGAAGATAATAAACATCAATTCCTCTAATAACTGAATCTACAATTACAAGAATATCTTTTCTGACCAGATATGAAGAATCTTCAACAATTACTACAGTAATATATGTTGTATCAGTTGTTACAAAGGAATGATCTTCATCACCATTAGTCTTATTAATCCCACTGTTTTCATCCCATATTAAATTTGTGAGCATACAATTCTCATCCAGCTGGATTTGTACATCCACAGCTTAAGCCATGTAGCTGACATCTGTCTTTCTCTTCTCCCTTTCTTACAGTAATATACTTCAATCCTTCCATGTTCAATTTTGATTTCTTCCTTGTCACCTGCCCCTTGCCTCTTTTTTCTACCTTCTCTTTTGGAAAAATGATGCCTTTTTTCTGTAGACTGAAGGTTTTCTAATAGAAAAATGTGATCACTCCTTGTAATCTGTGTGTTACATAAAGCAGTGTCCTTTTTAGTATGTTTTCTCTTTATTTTACAGATATTAATCAGTTTCTTTTTCTTCCTTGTTATTTGTTGTGAACATCTTCCTTCCTTTATTTTTCTTGCTTCCTTCTAAACACTGTGAATCCTCAGATTGCTGAATACTTGCATCCAGAATTCCAAAGTTGTCAGGGGCATCGTCTTGTTTCACAGGGGTTGAGTGATATTTACAGGCAATAGACACATCATTTCCTAAATGTGTTCTGTTTGCTCTTTGTCTAACATTATTTATCTCACCAGTCCAGTCATTAATATATGTAAATGTAAATGTAACAACACGTCTCCAAGTCATGCCAATTGCACAAGTGCAATCATCATCTGTAAGTCTAGATTTACTTCTAACAATGGTAAGCAAAATCATCCATTTAACACGAAGAACACAGATCACCAGTGTTATCAAGTGTTACCTTTAAATATGCATAGCATTTATTACACTGTACAAGACATTTGTGCTTCAGCAAATCATTAACTGCATACTCATTTAAGGAATCCATACTCAGCTGCAAACAAATAAAACATTACAAAAGAAAAGAAAAATCAAAATCAGCAACTACAGAATTCAAAGAGAACTTAAATCAGCTTCTATGACAAAAATCACACAAGAAATATACAACTAAATTCTAAAGTAAGTACAGTAAGTACAGTAAAGTTGTTCTGACCATACAAGTTCTCAAAGTCAGACAAAAGCTGTAATTCCTTTAAGTCACTCACAGTAGCTTATGCTCATTATTGGCCTCACTTCCTTTTAACAGTAAAGATCAATAAATCACAAAATATAAATTCAAATAAAACTTCTCTTACCAGTCAACTCTTCAGTAAATCACAAACCAAGGAATAGGTAAGCTTTGGATTTTCCTCTCTGCAGTCTGTGTGAATTTACAGCTGACTAGGCCCCTTGGTATGGCTAGAGCTTGCATGTGTTAAACCTAGCCCTTTCTAACAACCAACAGCGACAATTAAAGGTAAAAAAACAACTGGAGAATCCATTTTCTCAAATTATATTGGCAAAATCAGCCATACCACAATTTAAAGAAACACTAGAAAGTCACTTATCTAGCAAATAGCTGTGCCCTTCTTCTACTCCTGACTAAACCATCCCTCTCAGCCAATATTAATACCTCCCTTACTTTGATACTAACATTACTCTTATTCTGATACCAGACAAGAAAATGTAGCCCTCAAATAACCATGTCTTGTACAAGGCTGCAAATATCTCTCATTTCTCTACTCTATGCCTCTATCTCTCTCATAGATAAAGGTAAGCTCTTATTATGTGTTAGCTGTACTTTATTTCACTATAGTTATATAATTAACATGTGAATTAGCTACAAGATGGATTACTGATTGTTAGCTAAAAGATAGGAAACTGATTAACACTGTTATCTACTTCTTGCATTCCTCTGTGTTCTGAACTACATTCTTGTATTGTTATACTGTACTTTTTTATGTGGAGCTTTTGTCTCCAGGCCTCCACTGAAATAGGACATGTGTCCAGTTGGACTTTCCCGGTAAACAAATGTAAAATAAATAAATAAATAAATGTATATCAAAGTAAATCTTCTTTTCTACAAGCTATCCCTTCCTTTCTACAAACAGTGAAAAACAGTGATAAAATAAAATATAAATTCAAATAAAACTTCTCTTATCAGTCAACTCCAGAGTAAATCACAAACCAAGGTAGGATTTTTTAGATAAGACCTAGTTATATTTTGCTAGTTTGAGTGCTAGGCTATGGACCAGCTGTCCTGCTTATCACAACTAATTCATTGAGTAAATACCCTTTATGAGTTGGCTTCAAGGTGCAAAAGGATAGTGTCCTGCCTATGACCCAGACAATGAGTGGATTGATTAACTGTCCCAGTACTAGAGAAGCTAAATGGGGGAAGGACAGGAATGAAGGTGTCAAATCCATTCACCTTTTCTAGGATGGAGGGGGTGCATGTCCATAAGCACATGCTGAATTCAACTACTCAACACAGACTGCAGAGCCAATGGAGGTGTTTATTTCAAGGGAAGCAGGGCTTCCTTGGGCTTGTGCAACTCACAGAAGTAATCTAAAATCTCACACAATGCCTGTGGTATGCCTTGCCTCATAAGGGGAAACAGAGGCATATGTCGGAGCAACAGTAGGGTTAAAAATAGAAAGCCCTTGACCTCACCACTAATGACAACACTACTCTAGGTTATCAACTCTCACCTCGATGAGGATAACAAACAAGCAAACCAAAGAGATCTCAAGCTGGGGGGGATGAAGACGTTAATGTGGGAATCAGGACAAGAGGCTTGATGGATGCATGTGAAACAATCCATCAAACTATGGAACATTTACACAGTTATTGTGCTACAAAATGAATAAAATGATGAGTGTTTTAACAGCGTATGCTTTCAGTTCCATCAAGAAGGTTTTTAACCTTTCCAGATGTCATTTACTGTTTCTGAAAATGTAATATATGAAATTTGAATGTTAGTGCTTTTATTTATTTATTTATTTATTTATTTATTTGCAGTTGGTTTACCAGGATAGTCCATTGGGCCAAGATGAACCCGTTTTCAATGGAGTCCTGGGGAGAAAAGCTCCAGTAACAAGTTACACTAGGTTATACATTAAAAATTACAAAGTTTACAGTAAACAAGTTACACTAGGTTATACATATATATAGATTACAAAGTTTACAAGTGTACAACAAGTAAGTATAGTTCTAGAAACCAGGTTAAAATGGGCTTTTGGTTAAGATATAAAAATTTACAAGTGATACAATTTAGTGCGAGACAAGAGTTCTAGTATATAAAGGTACACTTTAGAGAGGGTGCAAAGTTAGTACAAGCTTAAGAGAGATGTTAGTACAAGCTTGAGAGAGATGTTAGTACAAGCCGAGAGAGATTGTGGTAGGAGAGATAGGATGGATGTGACCAGAGAGGTGGACAATGTTTAGTTGTGGAGATTATGTTGGGAGAGAACAGGAGCATTCCCACTGGGATAAAAGGTAAGAACAGGAGCATTCCCACTGGGATAAAAGGTAAGAGTGAAGAGATTTTTTGAATGTAGAGTGATTGGAGATGGTACAAATGAGTGGTGGAAGAGCGTTCCATAGACGAGCTAGACTGTAGGATAGGAGGTTTTTCCCAGAGGGACGACTTGGTTTGTATAATTCTATTAGATTTTGGTTGTTAGATCTTAGTGTTTGGTTAGGTAGATGCATTTTAAAAGTAGAGGATAGGGATGGACAAAGTGAGGGGTTGAAAATGAGTTTATGTGTAAGAGTTAGTTGAGTGTAGGTGAGATGGTTGGATAGTTCTAGCCATTTTAGTTTGTGGAGGGAAGGGCAGTGGTGACTAGAGGACTTGTGGCTAGTTGCGAATTTAGCTATTTTGTTGTAGCATGTGGAGAGTTGAGTTTTAAGGGAAGATTGAAGGTTAGTTAAGAGTGGAGCTCCATAAAGAAGGGAGGGGATAGGTGTGAGATAGCGATTTTGTCGGTACAGCATACCTAATTTTTGATGTGTTTTTTTGATATTAAGTTGTAGGTGTGAGTTGAATTTAAGTTTATTATCAATTTGTACCCCAAGTAATTTAGTCTCAGTTACCAATTCCAAAGCTGTGTTGTTATGACTAGTGCTAGAAAAAGTGTTAGAATGGATAGAGGTGTTTTTGGTGGGAGTGAAAATCATTAGCTTAGTTTTAGAGGCATTTAGTGCTAGGTGATTGTGATTCATCCATTGTTCTGTGATAGAGAATGCGTCTTGTGTTAGCTTTTGTAGTATGGGAAGGGATGTTGTAGAGCAGATAATAGTGGAATCATCTGCATATTGAATGATATTTGAGAAAGGGATAGAGTTATGGAAGTCATTTATGAATATATTGAAGAGGAGAGGACCTATAATGGAACCTTGGGGAACTCCTGTTGGGGTAGTAAGGAAGGAAGAGGTGGCCTTTTTCCATTTGACAGATTGGTATCCATTGGATAAATAACTGGAGAACCAATTTAAAGAGGAGGGAGATAGGTTGAGTTGAGAGAGTTTAGTTAGAAGAAGTTTGTGAGAGATAGTATCAAAGGCTTTAGAGAGGTCAAGTAGAAGGGTCGAGACAATGTGTCCAGAGTCACGGGCTTTATTTACGATTTCCAGGAAGGAGAGTAGGGCTGTCATAGTACTATGACCAGGTCTAAAACCGTGTTGTGTTGGAGTTAATAGGTTATTGTCTATGAGATATGGTAGGATTTGTTGTTGGATACATTTTTCTAGGATTTTAGAGATGGGTGATAAGATGGCTATGGGACGTAAATTAGTTGTGTTGCTATTTTTGATGCCCTTATGTAAGGGTATGATATAAGCCTTTTTCCAAATTTGGGGTACTATGGATTCCTGTATAGAGCGGTTGATTAGAATACTAACGGGGTAGGCAATGGATTCTGCGGCTATACTAAGAAAATATGATGGTAAGTTGTCTGGGGCGTTGGAGCATGGCTTAAGCTTCTGAAGGAATTTTTTAATGGTGGATATGGGAATAGGTTGTAGAGACAAAGGAGAGAGAGGGAAAGGGAGGGTATTACAGGAAGGTGGTTGATGACAAGGAGAGAGTGAGGATGTTGGAGAAGAGGTAAGGGAGTAATTAGAGGAAGATGAGGGTGAGGTGGTGGGGGTGGTGTTGTTAGAGAATGTCGAAGTTAGTTTTGAAATAGAGTTGATGAAAAAGGAATTAAATTGTGAAGCTAAGTCTATGTCAGGAGCATTAGGGTCTGTGCTGGGGTTGTCAGTTTTGCCTGGACTGAGACTCTTTTCCAGAATTTCTGTGGGTTTGTTGTATTGCTGTTTTGGAGTTTAGAGAAGTAATTTTGTCCGTCAGTGGTAATAAGCTTTTTTACTGTATTTCTAAGTGTTTTATATTCATTTAGATGTAGGGGAGACTTATTTTTTTGGTAAGAAGTCCAAACTTTATCTCATGCTTCATGGTTATGAGAGTAGTTTTTGTTAGCCAAGGGGCAGTTTTGGTTTTTATTCTCTTAGTGTGTAAGGGGGCGTGAATGTCAAGGATTTTTAAGAAGGTTGAATTGAAGTGAGCAACAGCATTATCTAAGGGTAGAGTTTTTAAGGTGTTCCAGTTTATTGATTTAAGGGAATCAGTGAAGGTTGTGGGGTTGAAATTTTTCTGGTTACGAAAAGTAATGAAATTATGGGTTTGGAGTATGGGTAAAGAGAGTCAATATGTGTAAATTGGTAGATGGTCACCAAGTGGGTCTGGGAGGGTGCCATTATCAGAATAATGCTGAGGGTGGGAGACTAAGATCCAGTCAAGTATGCTACCATTGGATAGGTTTTTTGAGGGGTGGGTTGTGGAGTTAATAAGCTGTGAGAAGTTGTAAAGGTTGATATTTAGTGGATTTGTGGGAGCTTATTACTTTAAAAGTGTATTTCATTTGTGTTTCAGTCCTGATTTCTGTTCTATTTGGTTTATGCAGATTTACCAATGGAGGTGAATGTCTTTGCTGCATGTTATTGCTTTTTATTCAATTACTGCTTTTTTTTTGGGGGGGGGGGTTCTGTGTTTTGCCTTTGCTAAATGACTTTCGTCAACATGGTGATAATTTTGTCAGTTAGGGTTCTCCATCATGGTTCAATGATATTTTACTGTAATTCGTCTTTCTAGGAAGGATTTTGCTTTTAAGAGGACTTTAAGCAAAAATAACACCCTTGTTCATAGGTAGGTACTAGGCTATCATCCCAAAGGCCTAAGTAAGCATAGCCAGCAAGGTTCTCTGGCTTACGCCACCCAAGAAAGTTAATTTCCTGTGCCCCTGTCGAGCAGAGCCAAAGAAGTGATCCCCGGGGATTATTTCTTATTTCCCATCCACTGATCAAGATTTTTCTTGAAGAGTACTAATGAGGAACTTTGCTTGACATAGATGGGTAGCTTGTTCCAGAGTATAGGAAGTCTGTGGGACAGGAATCTATCCCTCCAGTATGTCCTGTTTATTGTGGTGACAAGGTTTAGGTCCCCTAGAGCGTGTAGCTCGAAGGAATTGGGATTTCTTTTAGGTGTAGCATGTCCGACAGCTCTGGGTTTAACATAGCTTTATATGTTAGGCAGAGATCTCATCTGAATAGGCAATATGCTACAGAGTAAAGCTGGAGTTTTTTTGAGATGTTCAGCGTAGGGCATCTATTTGAGCCCAGTAATCCTCTTTGTGAGGTACTTCTGTGGCCTTTCCAGCTACTGCAGATGTCTTGTGAGGTACATTCCAAAAGGGGCGTTGTACTCTATAATGGGTCTAATGAGTGCCAAGTAGACGGGAACAATGACCTCTTTTTTCCTGGATGAGAACCCTTTTTTGATGAGGTATGCCACATAGAAGAATTTCCTGACTACTGTGGCAATGTGATTATCAAAGGAGAGACTACTGTCCACCTGGGTCCCAAGGTCTCATCACACATTTGGCATTAAGTAGACTGTCATTTATGTGACAGTTCATGGGTACAGAGTTTTTACCAAAGAGGATGACAGTGTACTTTTTGGCATTGAGCTTGAGGCCATGCCTCTGACACCAGGCATCTGTCTCAGTGAGGCCCTACAGTGAGGCCCTTCTGTAGGATGTCCACATCATTTGGGGACTCAACTATGGCTCCTAGTTTGAAGACATCTGCGAATTTCATTAGCCATTAGCCTGTACTTCAGAGAAGTAGATGCCAAACAGGAGAGGTCCCAGGACTGAACCCTGTGGTACTCCACTTGTCACTGGTTTGTAGTTAGATTTGGAGTCTGCAACTTTTACAGTGTGGGTTCTGTCAGTGAGCCAGTTGGCAACCCATTTGTGATGTAGGGATTTATACCTAGTTTAGTGAGTTTAGCTATAATTCCAGAATGGGGGATGGTGTCAAAAGCCTTGGTGAGGTCAAGATAGGCTGTGTGAACCACCTTACCCTCGTCTATGGCTTTGGTGACTGCCTCAAAGAAGTCGATCAGGTTCAGAAGGCATGATATGCCTTTCACAAACCCCAACTGCGTGGGGTCCAGAGTTTGGAGGTTACCAATGTCTTTGTTGAGTTCCATGATGATACGTTCCATGGCCTTGCAGACCAGGCTCATCAGGCTAATAGGGCGATAGTTCCCAGGATCAGAGGTGGCTCCCCCTTTGTTACTGATTTAAGTTGACCAATTTGCTTTGGAACTCTAGTTTGGCCTTCTTCTATGTATATTTAGATTCTGGAGGTATACAGCAGAATCTCTCACAAAGGAACTACGAAGAGGCATTGTTTTACTTATAATGCTTTAATTTCACAATAATTCAATACTGCAATATATAATATTATTTGAAATTTCAGTGTTTTGACAATTCAACATTTTTGAAGCCTTTTACTGTTATTCTATCCTAACTTAAATACCCCATAAAGTTGCATGCTATCAAGTAATTCAGGAAATGGGGAAGAGCATGACTCAGCATTACAGAGACAGACCCACAAAATTAAGTCACTGCCTATGGTTGATGTTGGGGCAGAAATGCCCTGCAGAAACAGGTGTGCAGAAGAACCATTTGTAAAGGATATGCTCTTTCCGCAGGATCAAGACTCATTCCTCTGTGAGGTAAGATCCTCTTGTGGGAGTCCATCATATAGGCAGCCATCAGGGTGTTTAGTTTTATCCCTAACCCTTTCACAATGGTTAACATGCTCAGTCACTTAAGTCAGGGTCTGCAATTCCTTTTCCTGTGGTTTTGTACAAGCCTCATATGAAGGCTGCATCACTAGGTATTTGGCAAACATCTGTAAGCTGACAGCAAGCCATTGTGCAAAACTCCATATTGTAGCTGCCCCATAGCCAGCATAAATCTGAGAGACTTACTGAGTTCTGAAGAGCTAAGGTAAGTGTGTAGGCACCCAATATGGCAACTGAACTCGTCCAGCAATTAGCAATATAGCACCTAATATCAATAACACACAGCTGCACTATACAATAACTATTATATACTTCACCAAGGGTTGAGAGATTGGCCTAATGGTTAAGGTGTTTGCCTTACAAACACAAGGTGTAGTCTTCGAGTCTCACAAGGGATAATTGGCTAGGCTTAAAATGGCTCGCAAAGGCAGTTAGCCTAGTACTAATCTATGAACCTATAGTTTCCTTGTAGTCTGGTCTTCCTCACAATCACTAAAACTCCTCCTTCTAACCCAAAAGTCTATTAACTACATATTCTTCCAATCCTAAACTAACAATTTCTTTAGAAGCTACATTTTATTATTTATAACTGGCTATACTACAGTTAATATAAATTATAAACTGGCCAAGACTTAAGGCTTCAAATAGAATACAACTTCTAAAATTGACCTATGTTTAATGGCTCCACTTGCTACTATCTTTGAATGTGCACATTTAAATATGTAAAAACTAGGGTGTATGTAATTAACTTTCTTAATGACTAAAAGTGCTCAAAACTTTAATAAACAGCATCTTAGTCATGGATCAGCAGTTTGTTGTTTTTGTTTCTGTTTTCAGAACTGGTATATAACATATATACGTATCAATGCTATGACCGTTATGTAAACATCAATAATGTTACAAAACAATTATTATTTATGCTATGGAAGTTCCTCCTTGTGCTTCTGCTAGAGAGAGGATCTGCCCAGTCAGACACTTCCAGTAAACAAATGCAAACAAACAAATAATGCAAAAAAAAAAAAAAAATGAAAGGATGCCTGAGGCAGCAGCCAGCTTATTATTATAATGTACCAGAGTGATTATATACAAGGTGCAGAGAAACTTCTGTCGAATCAGGCTGAATTCACTGAAGTTCAACTAATTGACATTTACAGAAAATATAAATACATTGATTTTGTGTTGTCTGATTTGTATTTTCAAGGTTATGTAACTACTGAATTATTGATTTTTTTTGACTGTTGATAGAAATGACAACAAGAAAATTAAGTGCAAGAATTTGAAGGTTCCAAGATGGTCGTCGGCTAGAAGACACCTGTCTCACAGTGCTCCTCTAAAATCAACTTTTACCGCCAATTTAAACTGCGTTTATGCCTGTTTAAACTGTACTATCTGACAGCAAAGCTTTTAAATAAGCAATACTACCCTTGAATTTTATCTCTACTGGAAAAAGTGTACTTTTTTTATTCAACCTTAATACTTCTTTTTCTGGGCCTTGGAGTCTAGCGACACGTGCATACAAGAGGCACTCATAGTTGACAGTTATCCTGATTTCGTACTTGCTCCCAAGGTATGGCCGGCAACTCTGATACCATGGAGACCCAGACTACAAAGGCCAAACACTCCTCATTGCTCTCTCCTGAAAAAGACACTGGCTCCAAGCGTTTAAGAACTACTAAGCAAGGAATGGACAGTAATAAAGTAAGTAATAAGGAGAAGTCTGAATCAAACTTTCACCTTGAAGAACTAAAAATAGCATTGCAGCCTCTACAAAATGCCATACATGATTTTTCAGAGCAACTCTCAGGTTTTGGTAAATCAATTAATTTAATAACAAAAAGAATTGATTTACTTGAAAATAAACACCAAGTAACGAAATAACCTTTGAATCCATTAATAAAGACTTGCGCTCTAAAAATAGCATGATTACAGAGTTACAAGCAAAAATACTTGATCTGGAGGCGAGAAGTCGTCGAAATAATGTGATTATTAGAGGCTTACCAGAATCCTATGAAAGTCAAAATTTACTGTTAACAGTGAAACAAATATTTTTGGCTTTATTGAAAAGTGAAGGAAATGTAGAAAATCTAACAATCGAGAGAGCGCACAGAGCACTTAGAGCCCGCCAAAACTCTGTCACACCACGAATTGTCTACACAAAACTATTGAACTGTCAGGATACTCACAGAATTCTAAATGCGGCAAAAAGTCAAAAGCATTTTATGTGGAATAAACATAAATGTACCTTTTCGCAAGATTTGCCTCCTCAAATAAAGCTGAACAGACAAAAACTTGCCCCATATTGTGCGGACCTTATAAAGCGAGGTATTAGGTTCCAGATGCGTTATTCTAACACACTGTTATTTACCCATAATGACAAGAAACATTCAGCAAGCAATATAAATGAAGCAAAAGGCATCTTCCTACAACTGTTTAATATAAATCCAGCTACAAACTCCTGATTCAAATAAAATTATTCTCAATATTTGAATCAAGACATGAATAGAAACATTAGAATAGAACAGCTGCCAGTGTATGAACAGAGACATACCTTACAGACACAAAGACATTAGCATCGATTCAGCATATATGTGACATATGAAATATATGTTTGTTAGGGAGAATGAAGATGTGTGCAGAGATCTCCTGAATTTTTTGCTTCACTCCTTCTGCTTTTCCTATTTCTGTGTTTTTATATATACAGATGTTCGAGCATCTTGAACTAAATCACAGAGGCTTGACACATGGGAACCATCGATCGAAGTGGAGGATGAGCCGATGGCATTTTGGATGGGCACCAGCTGGTTTCTCTTGATAACATTTCTGCGACGTCTAAGCAGTGGTTTCCGACATTGCCTTAATATAGAGTTCTATGAATCCCGTAAGCCCAAAAGTACAATATCTTCCTTAGTAGTCTGCTATGGTCTTTGTCTTCTACACATAAGCTGATTCGATTGAATCGGAAAGTCGATTGTCTGATCTATGTATACATCTGGATGCTGTGATATGCTGGTTCAGCACTTCTGGAGTCCCGACGCTATACTGTGACACCTATCTAATCCTAATGTATCATCTGATTTGTTTCTTATAAAAAGCAAGTTAGATGCTATCCAAAGTTTGTCACTTATACAGTGTTTTAATTTAGATAACTTGGATATGTATACATGAATTCAGCTGATTTCTTTGGAATGTTTTAGGGAATTTGCCTGGTTCCTTGTTTATATGGTTATACTAAAATTAATTCAGAGTGAAAGATACACGTAACATAGTAATTTAAGTTAAATGTCTTAGGATACTCAGTTTAAAATTAATATTTATTTACAATTAGAGTTACTTGTAATTGTTAGAAAAATAACATTAACTAATGCTAGCTGATTACTACATATAGTGTACCTAAATAATAGCAAACTATTAAGTTTGGATAACTGTTATTCAAATAATCTATGACTACAGTATCTAATGTTTTGATGTTACTATTCTGGTATTCATCAAAGGTAGATACAGTAGGAAATGAACTAACTATTATAATTACTCTCTTTTTGGTTAAAATAATACGACTGATATGTTAGGCTTACCTACTTATTAACAGGCTATATATTAAAGCATGTATATTTTCATACTTCATACTTAGTTAAACGAAATTGTATTAATTGAATTTTAATACAGATCCTCATGGAGTATGTGAATAGGTTGTATTAATTTTCTAGTATGACTGACATCTTGTTGTTCAGGGATATGTATATATGTACATTTGTATTACTTATAGGAACAGTCCTTTTTAGGGCGACATGCAAACTTGCTCCAGTTATCTTAAACATAATGTTGACCGAAAATACTTACCCTTTATTTAGATATATACATGCTCCCTTTGTAGGTAGGAAAAGGTGGGCAGGCACCGGGTTGGATATGAGGGAGTGGTACAGGGAACTGAGAAAGATTTACTTGAAATTTCTTGTTTTGCAAAACACTAGTTACATAGAAATGAATATATTAAACACATTGTATGTCATAACTATACTTATTACTTACCTTTTTTTATAGACTTTTAATCATTTATGGTAATACCCTTGAATATTGATTCATGGAATGTGAGAGGGCTACACAACAAAGCCAAGAAATCATTATTATTTCATTTGTTATTTAAATCTCAAGCCAATATATGTTTTATACAAGAAACACATTTGCCTAGAGAAGAATGGTACAAGGAAAGAAACAAAAAGTGGATTAGTAGAATAGTTGTGGCAGGTAACAATTCCAACTCGAAGGGGGTGGCCATTCTTATTAAGCAGAACCTACAAGGGAGTATTATTGATGAGAAATATGATGCTGAGGGAAGATGGTGCTACTGTACTGCCAATATACACAACATGGATAAACCTTTCCTATTTCTCAATTTATATAGTCCTTGTAATAATCAACATTTATTCAGCATTCAGGTATACAACATTATTTCATCATTTAAAGATCATTATATCATTGTGGGAGGAGATTGGAATTCTGTTATTAACCCAGATATAGATCGCACTAGTAGATCCCCTTCTTATAATTATCAAGCATCCATTGCTCTGGAAGACTTGATGCTGGATTTGAGTCTTATAGATCCCCTATCACTCACTGGGTATTCAAATAGCAAAGATATTTACACATATTATTCGAAATGCTACAATGCATGGTCAAGAATAGATTTTTTTCTTATTTCTGATTCCTTATCACACTTGTTAATTAATTTTTCTCTAGAGCCCAGATTTTTCTCTGACCATTCAAGGATTTCCCTAGTACTTAACAGAGACCCAAACATTTCGCGCTACCATACGAATAATTCATGGACATTGAACAATAACACTAAGACCCATAGTGTCAGCCGACAGCTCAAAAACACTTCCCATGGCTAAATTTGTTGATCTTATGACTAAACACATTTGCAACAACAACAAATACATCTTGAAAGACTCATGGGATCTGTTAAGAAACATCACATCCGACCTCTTGACTGAGAACCTTATTTTTGTTACGATAGATGTGGTTGATCTTTTTACCTGTATACCACACCAAGAGGGGATGAGCATATTTGAAGACATGGTTTTTTTGGATAAGACTCTTACACATGCAGAAAAGGTTGCTATAGTGGAACTAACAGATATAGTATTGAAGTATAACTTTATTATTTTCAACGGAAAATACTATCAACAAACAAAAGGGGTAGCAATGGGTGCGGCGTGCGCACCCACCTATGCCAATATTGTACTAGCAGGATGGGAATCTAATTTCATCCTGAATTCAGAATACAAACAATATTGGTCCTTATATAGACGCTACCTGGACGATATAGTAATTTTCTGGACAGGAGGCAATGAGAAATTAATTGAATTTCTTGACTATATCAAAAACACTACTAACTTCTTGAGGTTTACGCACACTACCTCAACAGACAGGTTGCAATACCTAGACGTTGAAGTGTACAAGAATGGAAATAATAAAGATCTGGAGACTAAGGTATTTAGGAAAAGCACCTTCTGTAACTCTTTTCTGCATTTCAACAGTGCACACCCTCCACACTGCAAAAAGAACATTGTCAAGGGGCAGTTTGTGAGAGGGTGTCGCATGACTAGCAGGGATGAAGACTTTTTAACTGAATGCGACACTTTGGAAGGGATGTTCTGCGCAAGAGGATACCCACCTGATTTCATTAAAGATATAAGAAAAGAGGTTGAGCAAAACAGACCAACAAAATTTAAGCCTATAAAGGGTTGTGTGCCAAACACTATGGATTCTACTAAAGATGCTGACATCACTGGGAATCACACTATCATCAATAAGAATAATAATAAAAAAGATGAACCTGATTATCAATCAGCCCTAGTTTTAGAATTCAATCTGTTTAATTCCAAGGTGAAAAGAATATTTCAGATTGAGTGGGACAAATTTACATCTTTTTCGGATATCCCCAACATAAAGGAAAGGATTCCAAAAATAGTTTACAAGAATGCACGTAGCATCAAAAAATTATTAGAAAACAATAAAATTAATGACACCAACAACATTCTTGACAAGACAGGTACAAGAAATACCATCAATGGAACTTACCAATGTGGGCGCTGTAAACAGTGCCAATATATCTCCAATAAAAGAGAGATATTTTTAGAAGCTAGGGACATGAACATTCACAGCACAGGATACTACAATTGTGAATCCCAGGGAGTAGTATACATGGCTATGTGTTCAAATTGTAACTCTTACTATGTTGGAAAAACAGAAAGGGTACTGAAAAGAAGAATATATGAACACCTTTATGAGATACTTAAGAACAAAGAAACGAACGCCCTATACAAACACACAAAAATTTGCAAAGATTCTAAATTTTCTTTTTTTGTGCTGGAGCAGGTGAAAAAGAAATGAGGCCCTGGGAAGAATGGCTTGAGTTTAAAGAATTATGGTGGCAAATATTATTAGAAGCCACCAAGCACCCTGGACTAAATGAGTGTATTTCATTATCCCCTGTGCTGAAACTGAGAGCAGCCAAAATATAAACTAAACATGCAGTGATTTAAAACGAACAGTAGATGGTGCTAGTGCAATTATAATCAAACCAAGTTTTTAACTAAAAAACAAAATTTCAGCATACACACACTTTTATATGGTATTTATTAAGCTTTTACTGTATTTATTTATTTGGAATAAATTATTAAACTATTTATTAAGGATATCATGATTAATTGTTTTAAAAGTTTTAAACTTTGGAAGATGTTTTAACAGGATTTTATGACATTATCTATTACACACAGAATTCCTCTACTTAATGAGCCCCACTGTTTTCATTGGTTTAGTTAGAATGCAAATGATTCTACTGGTTATTTTTGATTTTAATTCTACTATATAATGAGGAACGGAATTTGATTTAATTGTCTGATGAAGTCTTACTACTGAAGTGGACGAAAACGCATTGTCTTGTTAAAGCGTTTATCTGTTGGATTTACTTGTGGTTTTATTGAAGATCTAAATAAAGTGCGTTTTTTTCCTGGTGCGCTATTTCCATTTTTTGTGAACTTATTTCTGATTCCTTATCACACTTGTTAATTAATTTTTCTCTAGAGCCCAGATTTTTCTCTGACCATTCAAGGATTTCCCTAGTACTTAACATAGACCCAAACATTTTGCGCTACCATACGAATAATTCATGGACATTGAACAATAACATACTCTCAAATAAGGAAATTAAGAAATTAACTACTGAAATAATTCAAGAAATGTATAACAATCTTGACTCAACAGATATTCCTTATGACATTCAATGGGCTGCTTGTAAGGCAAACTTGAGAGGTATGTTAATAAACAAAGCCTCCTATATTAAAAAGCAGTATAATAGTAAAGAGTTTCTCTTAAAAGAAAAAATTCAAACCCTTGAAAATCTACATAAAATGAATCCAAGTTCTTTGTATTATGAACAAATTAAAGAACTCCAAAAAGAATTACTGCTTCTTCATCAACATAATCTTTCTATATCAGAACAAAGAAAGCTGGCTACTTACTCAGAATGGGCGCAAGTGCCTTCCAAAACTTTAGCTAGAATAATTAAAAACAATCATACCATACCTAGAATAACAACTATACAATATGAAAATATGATATATAGTACTGATGAAAAGATCTTACAGCTTTTCACCTCTTTATATACAGATATGTATTCCAAAAAAACTGTCTTGAAGACTAATGAATGTATAGATAATTACTTATCCAATATTGAATTTCCCAGATTAAATGAAGAACAACAAAATATACTTATAACTCCAATAAATACACAAGAAATCATAGACACTATAGATAGGTTCAAACTTGGCAAATCCCCTGGTCCAGACGGCTTCACAGCTGAATTCTTTAAAACTTTCAAACAGTTGATAGCTCCCTTTCTCCTCAATGTGTATAAATACATAGAGACAAATGGTATATCAGACCTACACTGGAACACTTCAAAAACTATACTAATTTTAAAAAATAATAAAGAAAAATTAGATCCACATAACTATAGACCCATTTCTCTAATCAACGTAGACATAAAAATTCTAGCTTCTCTCTTAGCTAACAGATTTAAAAAAATATTACCATCAATAATATCCCCAGATCAAGCTGGTTTTATATCTCACAGACACACTTGGGACAACACTTTGACTTTGGATACACTAATACATTTTACCAAGACAGAAAATAATCCCATATATGCACTGATTCTTGACGCATCAAAGGCTTTTGATAGAGTGAATTGGAATTTTCTTTTTAATACCATGGATCACTTTAATATAACAACTGCATATACAAAATTTATTAAAACTTCATATGAAGATTCTACTACTCTTTTATATATTAATAGAAAGTCCTCTAATCCTATCAAGATCACTAATGGCACAAGGCAAGGATGCCCATTATCTCCCTTCCTTTTTAACATATACATAGAACCATTGCTATTAAGTATAGCACAAAATTCCTTTCACAGAATACCCAGAATTATGAATACCAAAATACTATTATCAGCCTTTGCGGATGATCTAGTACTATACTTTCAGACACCTACTTCAGACCTTAAAAAATTAACTAGCTCTATTATGGATTTTTCACAAGTTTCGGATTACCAACTTAATTCCCAAAAAACTCATATTTTTCCTATTAACCCTAAAGCTCAAAATTTGCAATTATTCCCTAAATCCTTTTTTCAAATAACAAAGGGTATTAAATATTTAGGGACTCATTTTGAACATAATGGTCTCTTCACATTCCAAAACAACTTAACAAAAACTTGGGCATCAATTGTTCTTGACCTACGCAGATGGGAACTACTTAATTTCTCTCTACTATCCAAGGCTGCGATAATTAAAATGAATATTCTCCCTAAACTTATATTCCAATTTAACTCCACAGACCAAATGATTCCCAAAACTTTTTTCTCTAAGGTACACAAGGAATTAGCTAAATTTATTTGGTTTCCTAAATCAGTTAGGATCTCATACTCCAAGCTATTGCTCCCTAAAAGTAAAGGGGGTCTAAGTTTACCAAACTTTCATCTTTACTATTTAATTATTTCAGCTAATAAACTATTATCTATTACTAATGTGAGTATTGAAAACTATAAAAATCTCCCTAATTGGATCAAGATGTGGCACCAATACATTTTAACAAAAAATTTCAATCGATGATCCTTCCATTTCTATCTATGAAAACTATGGATACTCTTAAAATTCCCAAATCCTTAAAACAAAAGTTTAAACTTTTTCAAGAATTACTAGAATATAGTAATTTAAATGATACCTTCCAACTATTACAACCCCTTCACCTAAATCCTAATATTAGAATGAATAATAATATGATCAACCTCTCAGATTTCCCTCTAATAAAAAATCATACTATATGGGATATTCTGAAACATAAAGATGTAACCTTAACAAGCTTATGTAATATATTCAAAGTCAGAGGTAAATACTTCACTATTCTTCGTCAGCTAAGAGATCTTATCACTGATAAATATGCCCATATTCTACCAAAAAATCAGGATTTCATCAGCTTGGGCATGGTAATTCAAACTCTGACACTTTCAGTGAAAATGTTATCTAAATCATACAGCTTCTTTATGGATATAATCCATAAGTCAGACTGTCTTTTTTCTAAATACTGGGATAAATATAACTCACATTTAAATATGAATCAGAAAATCTCTGCTATCAATGCGACTCTTAAATTTTCACCCTTTAAGAAACTTTATTATACCCAATTAATGATAAACAATAATGCATACCACACCCCTAACAAACTTAATAAATTTAATTCCAGCAAATCCGCTTCTTGCTCATGTTGCTCATCTGCTAACGCTGATCTTATGCATATTATATGGTCTTGTCATCACACACATAAACTTTGGACCTTGTTGAAGGTTCGTCTGCAGAAAATGGGATATCAGAAATCCACTTTATCATGGGAACTAGCAATCCTTCATATCCCCCAAATATCTCTTTCTAGGTTAGATATACAAGTAATAATATACATATGCATGCTTATAAAGTTTTATATCACCAAAAACTGGTTTGATCGCACCAAACTAAATTGGGAGAATTTCCAATCCTTGGCTTATTCATATATTTCTGCACAGAAAATATTGGTGAAAAGTCCCAAAAAATTGGCCCTTATCAACAAAGTATTAGAAAAAGTTTTACTCATTATCAACTGTTTATAAATCCTTTTTCATTTCTATTGTTATAATTTTATAGCATAATTTGATGTATTCATAACTGTCTTTCACAATTTTCTTTGATAGTAGCACAAGTATTTAAATAGTGTTTTGCATTTCGGTTAACTTTTGTAAATATCGTATATAGTTATATAAGGTTTTACTCACACGAAATGGATTATATACTTTTATCAACAAAAGTGAACTCATACAACTTCTAACTTCTATTATTATATGGTATGATCATTTTTCATGGTGTATTTTTTTTTGTTTGTCATATTATATTACTAAATAGTCAATAAAAAGTTTTTTGAAAAAAAAGTGCAAGAATTAAAGAACACAGCTATGCTATCATGAATTGTAATGACAACAACGCTTTATACAAATGTACTTGTATCTGCGCGGGAATGAAAATAAGTTTTTATTTAGTGCACTGGATCATCAACCATGTGATTATAGAGGAGTGTGCTATAAAAACAATTTGGGAACGAAGGAAGCTTGATGACTAAGTTTAATGAAGACGATATTAATCTGATCATTCAAATCAGGATATTTAAGTGTTTTCAAAGAAAAGATAAAGGATTTTTTTAATATACTGGAGAGTATAGTAGTAACAGTATAATATGTAAAATGTCTGTCAAGTTATATTTTGAAATGTTTTTAAATATTTTTTGCTATAAGTGTATTTACTGTGTAAATTATATTTAAACGTGGTGTTTCATTCATTCCTTATACTGATGAAGTCCAAGTCTGTAGTGGACAAAAGCACTAAGAACGTGAGTGAATTTATTAAATATTGCTTTGGTACCTTGTTGCACTTTGTTTTTGTGGATTTCTGTGGATATGTTGTTGTTTTGTTTTTTAATTACCTGTCTTAATGAATAAAAGTGCTTAACATGTTAATGAACTGTGTCTTAGTCATGGGTCAATGTTTAGTCGTTTTTGTTTCTGTCTTCAAAACTGGTACATAATGTATGCATGGTTCATAGGTAGGTACTAGGCTATCGGCCCTAGTGCCTATACAAGCATAGCCAAAAAGGTACCCTGGCTTTTGTTACCCGAGAAAATTATTTTCCTGTGCCCCTGTCGAGCAGAGCCATAGAGGTGATCCCCGGGGTGAATTTCCTATTTCCCATCCAATCATCAAGATTTTTCTTGAAGAGTGCTAATGAGGAGCATTGTTTGATATAGATAGGTAGTTTATTCCAGAGTATGGGAAGTCTCTGGGACAAGAATCTATCCCTCCAGCATGTTCTGTTTATTATGGTGACAAGGTTTAGGTCCCTAGAGTGTGTAGCTTGGAGGGATTGGGATGTCTTTAAGTGAAGCATATCCAACAGCTGTGGGTTTGACATAGTTTTGTATGTTAGGCAGAGATCGCTTCTGAGTAGGCGATATGCGACGGAGTGAAGCTGGGGTTTTTTGAGACTGTCTGCGCAGGGCATCTGTTTGAGGCCAGTAATCCTCTTTGTGAGGCATTTCTGTGGCCTTTCCAGTTGTTGTAGATGTCTTGTGAGGTACATACCAAAAGGGACATTGTACTCTATAATGGGTCTAATGAGTGACGAATAGAGGGGAACAATGACCACTTTTTTCCTGGATGAGAAACGTTTTGTGATGAGGTGTGCCACATAGAAGGATTTCCTGACTACTGTGGCGATGTGATTATCAAAGGAGAGACTACTGTCCACCTGTGTCCCAAGGTCTCATCACACTTTCTGTGTTAAGTCGACTACCACCTATGTGGTAGCTCATGGGTACAGAGTTTTTACCAAAGGGGATGACAATGCACTTTTTGGTATTGAGCTTGAGGCCATGGCTTTGACACCAGGCATCTGTCTCAGTGAGGCACTTTTGTAGGATGTCCACATCATTACGAGTTTCAATTATGGCTCCTAGTTTGCAGTCATCTGCGAACTCCTTTAGCCAAAGACCTTCTTGTGTTAGTCTGTACTTCAGAAAAGTAGATACCAAACAGGAGAGGACCCAGGACTGAAGCCTGTGGTACACCACTTGTTACTGGTCTGAAGTCGGATTTGGAGTCTGCTACTTTCACAGTGTGAGTTCTGTTAGTGAGCCAGTTGGCAACCCATCTTGTGACATAGGGATTTATACCTAGTTTAGTGGGTTTATCTATAATTCCAGAGTGGGGGATGGTGTCAAAAGCCTTGGCGAGTTCTAGATAGGCTATGTGAACCACCTTACCCTCGTCTATGGCTTTGGTGACTGCTTCAAAGAAGTCAGTCAGGTTTAGGAGACATGACCTGCCTTTTACAAACCCAAACTGGGTGGGGTCCAGAGTTTGGAGCTTACCAATGTCTTTGTTTATATGTTTCATGATGATACGTTCCATGGACTTGCAGACCAGGCTTGTTAGGCTAATGGGGCGGTAGTTCCCGGGGTCCATGGTGACTCCCCCTTTGTTGAGGGGGGGGTAACTGTTGCTGTGCACCATTCAGTGGGCACAAAGCCTGAGGTGAGGCTATGATTGAACATGGTGCTTAGGTGGGGTGCCAGTTCATTCTGCAGTTCATGTAGACCGCAGCCTAGGATGCTGTCACGTCCCATGGATGCGGTGTTCTTGGCTTTGGAGAGTGTGTTTTTTACCTGTGTAGCCATGATTACAGGTACTTTGCAATCTTCCGGTATAGAGATGGCCCCTTTAGGGGGTGGGGGTGGGGGGTAAAGTTAGCACTGAACCCATCTGCCAGGATGTTGGCAATATCAGTTGGTTCTGTATATTTAGTGCCATTGTGCTGCAACTCAGAGCAGATCTGAGTGTTGCCATTGAGATTCTTGACATAGCTATAAAATGTTTTGCGGTTGTCTTTAGAATCAGTGGTGATTTTGTTTTCATAACTAGCTTTGGAGGATTTTATGAGGGATCTCAGCTTCTTACTGAGGCTGACCAGGGAATTCTTCTAGTCATGGAAATTTACTCTTTTTTTGCAACAGTTTCTTTCTTCTGTTGAAGAGTTTGTTTATGGCAGGGGACCACCAGATTGGCTTCCTTGTTTTGGAAGATAGCATCTTGGTTCTGTTAGGGATAGCACGATCCATGCACTCGTGTAAGTGCTTATAAAGTGCATTTGTGTAGGATTCAGCAGTCGTACCTCTACTGTCCCTCTGCATGGGTGTTGTTAAGCTTGCCACTTCTGTCTTAAGAAGCGTGAAGTTGGCTTTGGAGAAATTTTTTACGGTGGTTTCCCTAATGGGGTTGGGGGCGGGATGTGGATGTCTAGACTGATTAGCTTGTGGTCGGATCTGACCAATGAGGAATTGACCTCTGGTGTGGAACACCGGTCACCCATATTGGTAATGACCAGGTCTGGGATATTGCTGTCCCTGGTGGGGGTGTGGATAAGTTGATCCAAGGTGTTGGAATTTATGAATTCCAGAAAATGTTGAGTAAAAGAGTTGGTACATGAGTAGTTTTCCCAGTTAATGGTGGGGTGAGTAGTTTTCCCAGTTAATGGTGGGGTAGTTGAAATCGCCCATTATTAGGGTGTTGGGTTGTACCCTAATATTTTCCAGGGTATCAAGAAATGAGGTGGTAGGAGGAGAGGGTTGTCTGTGTACATGAGGCAATTGCTGCATTGCCTCAAGATGCCCAGATTCATCAGGTAGACAGGAGAAAACACCAGGAGCTGACCCTTAGACATGCCTGGACAGGTGCTTATTTATTAAATACTAAAAACTGTTTTCCTCTAGACAAGTGAGGAAAGTTGAGTGCTGTAGTAATTTGTAGCTTATTTAGTGCTTACAATGAGTTCTGAACAGGCGCTAAGCACAAAGAAACAGAAATGAATGCCATGATTGTATGCAAATATCAGTGACACTAAGATTGGTAATCTAGGATGTCATGCAGTAGAGAAATGAATCACCGTTTGTCCCTTATTATTCATAATTTCATATTTATGTTCATATTTTCATAACAGAGTTCTACATACAGTTGAGGGGTATAGTGTGAAATGACATGGTAGGAGACAGGAAAATTCTTTGCCAATGTTGGTATATCACACTAATCTGGAGATAATGCTAGTTTGTTGCTATAATTATGAAAATAAACACATGTACTTAATATTTTAAAATGTGAGTTACAAACTATTGCATGGAATGGAATCAGATGAAACCTTAGACTTTATGAAAAAATTGTCATGGATATTTGCTCTGTAAGCTGTACATTGTGAGAAATATTTATGGTAAGTTGTATTGCTAATCATGCAATCAAAGCATATGTTTCATATTTCTGCAAATATCTCAATAAACATGCACTCAGATAGGGATTTATTGCTACCATTTGAAAGCTTGTGTCTGGTTAGCAAAAATATTCTAACAATATATGCCTAGGTTCTACAGTTTGCAAAATATGATAATTTGTAAAAGCTTACCAAAAAAATAATTCCAGGTCTGTTTGCATTATAAGATGATATAATATTTATGAAAGGACTATAAATGTACTGACTATTAGTACTGTAATGAATACCTTTTCTTGCTAACATCGTTATTTGTACAGTTTTAATACATTTATTATTCACAAATAGCTACATTTGTTTATCTTATGCTTTTTAAGTTGATTTTTCAGAACATACACTGGAATGCAATAAAGTGTGTGGCATTCCAACCACGCGAGTTAATGACTTTCCTCTCGGAAGTATGTTGGCCTTTTGTCCATGCAGTTCTTAGGGAAAGGACTACATCTGTTCTAGAAAGTCAATCTAAGTTTTATAACACTAGCTGACTAACAGGAATGTGTCAAACCACCAAAGACTAGAAAATCTGCTTACTACCCTTCCACATGGGGTTTCGATAAAGTCCTACATTATCAGTTTTGGAGAGTGTGCTCCAATGCTAAGGACCAGTACATAGAAAACTTGGGAAGCTGCCAATACCTTTCCAGTCCTCTTCCAAACTACTAGCTTTTTAAACACCTGGACAACCACTAGGTCAATGTCAAAAATCTATCTCACTTATTGCAAAGAACCAGCTCACTGCTGGAGTACTATATAAGGTCCCAAGTGTTCTCTCCAATCACAACGCATCTCATTTTAACTGCTCTGTGAATAAAATATCCAACATCCATGCAAAATATCCTTGTGGATAAAGAATGTGAGAGACAACCCATCACAGACAAGTAGATACCCACAGAAAATAAAATGCACAAGCATTGATGCACAAAACCTTGATGTCAATAGTTGGGGGGGGTGAACATCTAGCGATCAAAAAAAGGAAAATAAAAAGTCTCCTTTTCAACCATTTAACCCTAACGCTCAATCGTTTCAGACCAAATTTGTCTGAATAGTGATAATGTTAGGGAAAGTGGTTTTCATAATTTAATGTGTAGGGTTAGGATTAGGACATGTGAGTAAGGTAAATGTAATATCTTCAAGAGAAGATTAAAATTTTACTGTACTCATGAATTAACAAATGCTCACCTTCTTTAAAAGTATACCTTACAGCTCATTTAGTTCCCTACAACTGTTGCATAGCCAAGCCCACACTTGCTTTACAAACTTGCCAGTGATGGACAGTGAAACTCCCTGCTAATAAATAAAACGTTGCAAAGACGAAATAAGTAATAAAATTCATCAATGTGCTTTACAGATATGTCCTTTTCTTATACTGCTGATACAAGAGTAAACAAAGAGAACAAAGACAGGGAAAACAGCTTGGATATCCTTCTCCAAACCCAAACTCCTCCTATCAGCCCAACTTTCTAGTAAAATCATACAGTGTTACCTCCCACTTTTTTTTTGCACACAGTAATACATTACTTAACTTATAAGCATATGGCCCCCAACAAGGAAATCAAACTACAAGTATAGAGCCCCAGTCTCTTTCTACTGATTGTACTGTGAAAGATAGACCCATTTTACTGCGTTTAAAATGCAAACTAAATGTGTTGCTCTGATACTTCTCTTCTACATCTGCCTAATAGTAGGTGGTCCTTAAATGAGCGCTAATGTCTAACGGGCATCATCGATGAAATACATGCTATTAAGTAGCATACCTGCAAACATCTAAAGTTAAAAAAGAAAAAAAATACAAGGTATTCATATAAAAGACACTATTAATATATATAAAGTACTCATAAAAGGCATGTACTCTACATAAGCAAATCCTCCCCAAACTGTTTCCTTAGTTATAGCAAATGAAACAAAAATGAAGTTCCTATTTGTATGCCATTACTGAAAATGCTTAGATGTCTTTTTTAATACTATTGTATGACAGCAATATCAATAATTGTATAATAATAGCATAATGCTTGTATAATATTTGTGGGTAAGCACATCAGACGTGGGTAAACAATTATAAAGTTACGAAATGCTTAAAATTGCCAGGCTGTTTAGTACAGCTGAACTTTCATTTCATGTCCGTCATCACTGGATTGTCCCCGTCTTCATTAATAGGTACTTTACAATCTGTTCAGCATCTCACATACCATGAGTATTGCCTTGGTCAGCAGCTCAATTTCTTCTCAATTTTAATTTAGTTGAGCCTTGACTGAAAAGTATTATAGTCATCTTCCAAAAAACTACACGCTGTTCAGGTCAAGGGTATACTCCATCCATTTATTACAAAAACTTAAAAGTTAAGCACTTTCATCCACTCAAGGACTTCATCAGAACCTGATACTATTAGACATCAGATGACTTGTACACATCCCGAGACATAATTCATCCAATCACATTACACCCTTGGTGCAAACTCATTTAACTCAAGTATCCATCATGTGTAAAAGTTAAAGTCATTGACAAAGACATAAAAGTTAATGGAAATAAGTAAAATAGTAATAATAATATAAAAAACTGGAGTCATACAATGTTATTATAATAGACTCATTTTTGAAATGCTTTTTTAATATATGTTCAGGTAATAACATTACATGACTCCAGTTTTTATTATTATTATTTTACTTATTTCCATCAACTTTTATCTCTTTGTCAATGACTAACTTTTGCACATGATGGATGCTTAAGAGTTAAATGAGTTTGCACCAAGGGTGTAAAGTGATTGGATGAATTATGTCTCAGGATGTGTACAAGTCATGTGATATCTAATAGTATCAGTTTCTGATGAAGTTCTTGAGTGGACAAAAGTGCTTAACTTTTAAGTTTCTCTAATAAATGGATGGCGTATATACTTGATCTGGACAGCATGTAGTTTTTTTGGATAGTTATTGTTTTTTTGCTGCATGGATAGCATACAACAGTGGTTATTATAGTCATCTCTTAACACCTGAAGGTAGAAACACTACAGGAAAGGGTTTGCTTCTGCCAATCCTGAATTATGGAGTCCTGCTTACTTCATCCAGATCTTAGACTGACTTCAAATACTAATACAGAAATTCTACATATGTATGCCTACCTCACCTATACAAAGTGCGACTATCCAACCCTTAAAAGCAAACAGATTACATATTATACTTAAAGCTGGACTGTCTTCATTACTGTTAAATATCTTCATCTCCATCACTGTTCCCCTACTGACTCATTTAAAGCAAGCCCTGAAATGCACACGTAAGGCCTTCTATTGACAATTTCTTTACCACGCACATTCCTCATTAGTCTTCAGAATACTTTAGGAGCCCTGACTGTGACCCAGATAACCAGAGTCTGATTAGCAGCTTGGGTGCTGCAGTAGCTGGACAGGAAGGGTAAGGCTTCTGCCTGTGGATTGACATGTATCAGGTGATGGGGGCAGTGTCCTGTGGATTGACATGTACCAGGTGATGGGGGCAGTGCCCTGTGGATTGACATGTACCAGGTGATGGGGGCAGTGCCCTATGGATTGACATGTACCAGGTGATGGGGGCAGTGCCCTATGGATTGACATGTACCAGGTGATGGGGGATTGTCCTGTGGGTTGACATGTACCAGGTGATGGCGCCAGTGCCCTGTGGGTTGACATGTACCAGGTGATGGGGGCAGCAGTGCCCTGTGGCTTGACATGTACCAGGTGATTGGGGCAGTGCACTGTAGATTGACATGTACCAGGTGATGGGGGCAGTGCTATAATCATGCAAAGATCACCTTTAAATAAATCTGCCATAAAGGGTACCCCATGTGCAGTGATATGCACAACTTCAGTAACTCTGCCCAGATAGGGCATACAAAAAAAGTCCCTGACACACAGAAAAGCATCTGTTCCTGTCCAATCCACTCCCCATTCCTGACCTGCATATGGAGAGGTTCAAGCCTCCAGGGGGTGCACCAGAGACATTAAGCTAAAACAGATCCATAGAAGCTGACCTACAGCAACTAAGTGCATACAAAAGAGGAAGTCAAATAAACTAGCAAATACACACTGATGTAGGTAAATCTTTTCTCACGGTCAGCCAGCATTATGGAATTTAATCCACCTGAACCTCAAGTCCCAAGGAGAATATAGCATCTATTTGTCAAAATGAACAACTAACTGCTATCTACATTAATAAAAATGTGTCTGTCAGACATTTGTAATTAATCTTAACTGCACTAGTAATAAGCAAATGCTACAGTTTACAGTTACTCTATTACTGGCACATACTTTTTTAATTATTATACTGACATTTTATTTTATTTATGTTATAAAGTGGCATCTGAAAATTAGCTACTGGGTTGATTCGACTTAATTAAATAGATTAATTGATCAATCTTGATTTTTCCATGACCAAGTAAGATATATTACTTGGATATGCTACATGCAGAACATTAGCTATACATTTCCACATCAAGTCATCATATTCAATGTGTGTACAGTACTACAAAGAAACATTGCAGAAAAGGAAAATAAACATTCAAACAAATCTGTACAGATAACGCAGTGTGTGCAGGTACAGTTGAATCTTATTGCTTGAGCGCATGTTGTAGTATTCACGGTTTTTAAACTTCTGCTAAATATACTTCACTTCTAGTTTCTCTCTGAACTCCTATCAATACATTGTTAATATAATGTACTGCCACGTCTGTACATCACACATCAAGATATTGTATTCTGCCTATGGAATACAAAAATTATTACATTAAGGACCAAACTGTTCACAAGTTATCACATAAGTAAATGAACAGGCATCCTGAATAACAACACCTGCCTGTAAGTAAATATGCTTCATAAGATCACAGATAAGTCAGAACTCAGTGATATTTGAAACATCATTAAAACGAGGAAAACAGTGGAAAGCCTACAAAATCAGCATGTATAGAACAAAAAGAAAGGGAAGAAAAATTTACCTGAAAAGCATTAACTAAGTAAATGAGGTTTAATATGGTACGGCAACAGATATAACTTGTTTTTCAGAACTAGGGTGCATATCACTCTGATACGAATTAAAATAATGTGTCAACAGAAAGTCAATGCTGCACCTTACTATAAGCAATATTTTATGAATAATTATGTTGGAAAAATACCGACTTTGTAACATTTTATCAGTTTAAGTTGCATGTCATCAAACCCAGCTTATAATGAAGTTGCTTCATCTCGGTTTCTACATTTTAAAATATCACTATTTTAAAAACCCTTCATTTTAATCTAGCATAATGTTTTGCCCTGTGGGTGGTTCTCATCTTCACTGCCCTCCACTGTGCACACCAGTTACCGTTCACACATCACTAGCATACACACCTAGTTACCCTTGACACACCATCAGCATACACACCCAATTACCCTTCACACCACCAACAAATGCACGGCCCACCTGCTGCTGCTTGAATGCCAAGCCTAACAACGCTCTGCATGAGACGGATCACTCCACAAATGTACAGTGTGTTCACCTGAGGCCAATCTGATGTGCAGGATCTCCTACAGACTAGAATACCCTGACAGTGGAGTGATGTAACAGCACACGCTAACTCACTTCTCATTATCATTAAAGTTTCAGGCATTTCAACATCTGCTAAGAATCATCTGTTTGCTGGACCCATGCCAACCACTGACATTCTTCCACTTAGCAGATGAATAGCGGGACACTGAATGTTTGATTCCTCCAGTACATGACAAGCCCTCCAACAGGTAGCTTGACAAAGGGGTCTCATTATAAGTACCGCAGATAAGGATTCAACAACTGCCATTCCTTACTGACTCCTTCACTAGTCAATGTTTGGGGCTGTAGTTGTGGGTTAATGAAAACAGAATTATACCATGACCCCCCATTAATATTCCAAAATGTGCACGCTGATTGGCCAGCGTGCACGTTGTAAATCGACTTATACTAATGGAAAAAGGTCCGGTCGCCCGGACTTTTTCCATTAGTATAAGTTTCTTTTAAAACACTGTCTCGCTATGCTAAAAGAGTTTAACATAGCGACACAGGTTTAAAAAAAGCAATGGAGATCTCCGTTGCTTTTTGTAAAGCTGTCTCGCTATGTTAAACTCCTTTAACATAGCAACACAGTGTGTAAAAAGCAACGGAGATCTTGCTTTCTCCGTTGCTTTTTTTAAACCTGTCTCGCTATGTTAAATGGGTTTAACATAGCGAGACAGCTTTAAAATAAGCAACGGAGATGTTCGTTGCTTATTTTAAAGCTGTCTCGCTATGTTAAACCCATTTACATAGCGAGACAGATTTAAAAAAAAAAGCAACGGAGAAAGTAAGATCTCCATTGCTTTTTACTGTTTCGCTATGTTAAATGGGTTTACCATAGTGAGACAGCTTTAAAATAAGCAACGGACATTCTCCGTTGCTTTTGGCCTCAGCTCTGATATACTGCATAGGCATGCGCAGTACATCAGAATTGCTGCGGATACCAGACAGCTGCGGAGGGGCAGCAAAGAGGCATTATACAATGCCATTATTTAAGAAAAGTAATTATTTCTTTTCTTAAATAATGTCATAGTATAATAGCAATAACCCACTTCTGGGTGTGGGTAATGCGGGATTTACCCATGGTTGTCTTTGTTTGGTCCCTCGGGCAAACAACGCCAACCGTGGGTAAATCACGCATTACCCACACCCAGGCGTGGGTTATTGCTATAGTATTTTACCCAAGTTTGATCTCTACTACTGTGCATCTCTCAGCAAGCCAACTGAACAGAGCACAGCCCCCAATTCATCTCTGAAACTAGGCATCTGTGACTTATGGTTCTTTATCCAGCTTAAGAGGAGGAGTATACATGTAGTAGTGCATTCAATAATTCTTTCTGTAACACACAAAGTAAAATGAAACGCAGTACTATAGTTTCTGCATTTATCATACAAGTATAAAATACCTAAATACATAAAAACCATGGTGTAGCAAATTCTCCAGGCAGTGCATCTCTCCTAATCATCATATGACTGGAAAGCATTTTGGTATTCTGGGACCTCCTAATATGCACTATTTAATACTGAATATAAGTAAAAAAGGAATAAAACGTACTCTAACTGTAAACAATAAAATAAAAATATGGTTCAACAAGAGGCTTAGAATGCAAAGTATATTCTGCCAAAATGCAGTGCCTAATGAACAAAAATCCAGGCTACAAATCAAATTCTTTAACATGCAACACCAACCTTCTCTCTCTCTCTCTTTGGAAATATGGCATTTTCAGTGAAAATGGTATTTTGTACAATATATTGCCCATCCACAGCTCTTCACAAAGTTATTGTCATCACACAACCAAACAAGGTGTTAGAAAAAGTGAGCATTTCCCCCCTCCATTAACATAACATCTACAAGTACAGAAGCTTTATCCTAGTCATAGTGAAGATTAGTGGTTAGATGGCAGCTAGGATGATTGCATTTTTTGGTGGTTAAGGGAGAATGGCACAATATTTTCTTTCAACTGCAGCACAGATAAAGAGGTTGACATACCCTCTCTTTCTGTTCAGGCTTACAGAACTTTATCAATGATTTCCCACATGCGAGCATTGCTTGACAATGACCTGTTATCTTTAGGACAGGAAGGCCATCCATTGAGAATTCTGAGCCCATTGAAACATGATACTGGATGCCACTATGGCAGTAAACTATGTATGGATATAAAGACCCAAGCTCTGTTCATGGGGCCTTTTCAAGGTTAACGTTTCATGTTAGCCTGCTGACAGGACTAATGCTTCTGATACCAACAAATTCACCAGTTTAGTCTGTGTTGGCTGCTGAAACAGAATAGTGGCCCCAGTGTGCACTCTTCCCCAGAGGGCACGACTGATTTTGCAGCAACCAGTGGTTACTGTACAGGAAGAGAAGTGATGCAGTTTGGAAGATTCTAACAAACATTAATACTGTGTGGCGTATTCGTGTACAAAAGCATGAGAGAAAAGTACCCACAGTATCAGTGTAATTGTATTTAACGTACTGAAAGCTACCCATATCTTTATGTACCGTGCAACATAATCTACCCATCAGATTTCATGCTGGAGGCACATTCTTCAGAGTGCAATTTCAGGAGCAAACCAAATTAATGTCAAGTCTAAAGATAGTGCAGCGGGAAGGAAGGGCACCCATATCAGCAAGAAAAGAAGAAGCAGTGTAGTGCCTACCAAGAAATAAACAGTAATAATCAAGGACGACACGTCACCATAATGAATAAGGGATTTAAAAGGCATGACAATGCGAGTTAATGCTGAAAAATACAACATCTGCAAAACAGTTGAAGAAACACAGTACAACTTAGTTACATGTGTGCAATTCCACCTTCAACAACAACAAAAATATTTCAGAACAACAAAAGCTCATCTTTTTATCCATTTATTTTATTTAACTTTGTTTACCAGGGTAGAGTTCTCATCAATCAATGACCATTTACAAGCCCATCTTCACAGCAGGAACTCTATGACATTTCCCTCCATGCTAACAGTATGGCGCTGGCAACAATAATACATGGTGGGCAAGTTTCACTTTCCCTAGAAACACTAACTCTGGGATAGATTATATTACATTAGAGGGTGCAGGGAGAAAACATATGTCATACAGTAATGTGTAAAATTTTTTCTTACTATTTGTTTTACAAAATGATATTCACCATGCTTTTACACACACACACACACACACACACACACACACACACGCACGCACGCACGCACGCACGCACGCACACACACACACACACACACACACACACACACACACACACACCTCAGTGCCCCCTATATCTTCCCACATCATCCAACTTACTTTTTTCTACATTTTCTCACATTTTGTCTTATTCTTCAACTTTTTCCTGCATCCTTTCAACACACAAACTAAGCCAGACTACATTGTATTAAGTGTGATGGAATAACATAATTAAGCAGGGGGTGGCCCCCGAAGCCATGGGTGTTCCTCCCAATGTTCAGAGGTGCATTTCAAATTTTTTCCCAAGCTTTTGATTCAACGGTGACCTGAGAAAAACATAGCTAAGGAAAGTAATTTACTCTTCAGCATTGCTTTTTTCATGGATTCCTTGAACACAACCTAAATGGGGACGACTGCATGAGGGAGAAAATGACTGAAGTAAGCTAGTGGTACGACAGCTTCTAGACCCCAAGAAGCTTTGGGTGTTCTTGGTATCCTGAAGTGCATTTAAGAGTTTTTTTTCTAATGTTTTGATTCAGTAATACCCTTAAGAAAAAAAAAAGACAAGACTAAAGAAAGAAATTCAGTATCAACTTTGCTTTTTCTTCCATTCTTTGCACACATCCTAATTGGCCAAGAGTGCACTGTAATAACTGTGGAATAAGCAGCAAAATCAGTTTGAGGGTCTGGGTGGTGCCTGGCCACCAGAAGCCATGCTATTACAGATACTCTGTGACACATTAAAGAGCAATTTTCCAACTCTTGGACTCAAAAATTGCCTGAGGAAAAAACACGTCAGTGAGCAAAGAAATTCAGTCTTATTTTTTTCTTCCAAAGAAGAAATACGTAGTGTTTGACAAACTAAAAGACACAGGTTTGTGAGGCTGCATAAAGTGAATATGGGAATAATGCCTCCTCCCTACCTGACCCTCCCACAAAAAACAATAGTCACCTTCTGTTAGATTGGGATGAAGGCATGCATAGCCACCATCACATATTTCAAGTAGCTGCTACCAAACATACAAACAGCATGCTTCTTCACCCAAACCCCTAAAAGACAACCATCTTCTATGTATCACTTGGATGCCACTTTGAGAAAAAAATTAAAAGAACAAATAGAACAAGTAACGTATTGTAACCTATTGCTGTCAGCTACATATAACAGCATGACTTTCTACTCCTACCCCCTTAAAAATAACAATCTGTATATGCATCTAATGTTTAATTGTCAGGAAATTGAAAAAACAATGATAGCATTGCATTCCAACTTGTACCTAAACAATACATTATCACTAGGCAAGCTATGGTGGCTTTCTGTGCACACCTCTGAGGTTTGTCAAGAAAGTTAAAAAAATGACGACACTGTTCACTGCCCCAATACAAGCTACAGGGCCATTCTGTGCACATCTCAGAGGTTTGACTGTAAGGAACAGTAAAGTACTAATGATCACATTACCCCCCCAAACACACACACACACACACACACACACACACACACACACACACACACATGCACACACACACACACACGCACGCACACACACACACACACACACACACACACACACACACACACACACACACACACACACACTACAGCGATCTCCTGCATACACCACTGAGGAAGGCAGTATTTGACTACATGAAGTTTAAGGCACAGGCTATGGTCTGGCTTTTCTGTAATTTATTTGTTGCCTTACTTTTGAAAAACAATGATTTGTTAACTGTCTTTTTATTACTGCTACCCACAAGAGAGTTATGCATATGGATTATTCTTCACACACACACACATGCGCTTGCGTGGCAGGCAAATTGGGGAATGCCAGCTCACATACAGCTTCTGTTTTTCTGGTGTTAGAGAGAGCCAGAGCACATGGATAAACCTACAAATATACAAGGAGGCCATGCAGACTCCAAACAGAAGAAGCACAGTTATTACAATGCACTCTTGGCCAATTAGAAAGTTACTTTAGCCAAGAACTTAGCCAGTGGTATACAGTGTGAGATGGCAACAGTACTCATGCCATTGTGTCCGGGATTATTTTTTTTTTCACAAACATCTTGCTAGGCCACTAACAATAGCTGCTTATGTACAATACTGATAATACTTGTGAGAGGAATTATAGCCAATGTGTTACTCTTAAAGACACTATACCCCCACACACCTGTATAAGTGACAGCAATACTACATTTACACTAATTTTATCAAATACACTGTTTGGCAATACTCCTGCCATGTCAGTGACTACTGTTTAACAGTGATTGAACGTGAGCAGGCTAAGCCAGTTATATCTACAGACGGCCTCCACACTAATCCATTAAATCCACTTTACCGTGTACAGCTGAAACATCAGCTTGCAGTATGTATGTATATGTGTGTAAGGACACAACAATAAAGCATTCTATGCACAAATAATTCTTACAGCTTATTGTTCAGCTACTCGGTAGGGCACTACATTATCATTACATTACACTGATTTTGCGCAAGTCTCATCCGCTGTCTATTCATAAGTGGATTATTTTTAAGGTTCTAGTCTAGGTTTATCTGACCCTGAGTGATGTGAGTTGTCCCAATGAGTGAGATCCCCTTGCATGATACTGTTTGCCTCACATCCTGTGCACATCCAGCCAGGGCTACTGGCACTGCCAGAAGTGCAGGTCAAGTTATTGGGATTTTAAGTCTTTCCTTATCAAGGGCCACACTTCTGGAACATTCACCTAGGTGGCTGAGTGAGTTCCCCACATTTAATGGCTTTAAGCAGTCCTTACATACCTGCCTATAGCTCCTAGGTGCTTAATAAGAACTGCTGACTCCCATATTATTGCCATGCATTTCCCTGTATATTAACGCATCTTACACTTTAATATTAATTGATCACTGTTGCTTTTTACTTGCTGCCTTATATGATCATATTTTTTGATCTCAGTATTTATTTCTGCATTTGAGGTTTTACTCTTCCTTTTCATACATGCACATTAATAAACGTGAATTTGATCTTTAGTCTTCAGTTATTCTATCTTCCCATTCTAGCAGCAGCGTGAGACTTGACAAAAGACACTACTGTCAGTGCCCATGCTGGGCATTCTCCACAGACACTATATTAAGAGAGCTGAGGTAGGCCTTGAGCTCCTCACTGTATTTCCTATGTAAATCTAGATAATTGGATAGACAGCCTCAAATTTTCCCCGGGTCTATCTTTTACTGCAATTCTTAAGGCTGAAAGGAACTTTAGAATATGGGGTTATTGGCTAGGAGTGTAGTGGTCAGTAAACTGATTGGCTAGTACTTGCCTATGAATCTCTGGCTCTTATAATAATGCTACATGCCTGGCTCTGCTCCCATGCAGCTGATGCAAGTGCTGCAGGCAGTCCCAGCTAATGATCTGTTAGGGGTTGGCATAATGGTTAGGCAATTTGCCTCACAAATACAAGGCAAAGGGTTTGATTCTCACCTTTGAGAAAAACTGTCTAAGTTTAAAATGGCCCACTAGGACAGCTACCCTAGTATTTGAATATGAAAGTTTGCACTTATGAACACAGGAATGCTCTGAAGGCTTATTAGGACAAAGATCCAAAATATATGAGGAAGGAAAAAGATCCAAAATATATGAGGAAGGAAAATGAACTGGAGTGGCATGGAGCCAACTATGCCCTCCCAATATGTCACGTCCTGTGCTGGCAGGAAGTACCCCCCCCCCCACACACACACACACATACACATATATATATATATATACACACACTATGAGAACAAAAGACAATTTAGAAATATATCAAAATGAGGATTGCAGAAATCCCTAGAGTTACTTTCTGCAGAGTACCGCCAAAGTACACATTCATTTTGCTCCATTAATATTCCTGACATCCCCTGCTTGGTTCTGGAATTCTGTGTCAACACACACATGCAGTATTTGAAATGCTTGTCTGCTCCATATGAGTCAGTCCCCTCCCTCTCTCTAGCAGATCTGACTACGCAGTGCTCTTTTGTCCTCAGTCACTCTTCTGGATTCTTCATATATGTAGAAGAGTAGCACATTTTAGCTAAAGAAGTAGAACCCACTCCATCCATTTTTTTCACTACTATAACTTGAATGGCTGTTCTCTATGGCATTTACAATCACTCTATGTACAGACGCTGTAAGAAAACATCCAACATGCAAGTAAAGATTGCCTCTGAGTAAGCTCAGTTCTGGTAAAAGAGCTTGGAACTGAGAAGCAAAAAGTAAATACCAGCCATCAACATTTAAACAACTGAACTGTTTGCTCCCCTAACCAAAGGAAAAGATGCAACTTGGTTAGCTTCCCAAGATTAAATAAAATATCTAGTGGCAGCACAAAGAACATGGCATGGTCTCTGGTCGTGATTAGAAATAAAATGGTAGTCTTCTGCACATCTGCAGACCTGAATGAAATACTATGATTGTAAAATTAAGTTTGTGGGTATTGCTGCATTGATAACACAACCCAAAATAAATGTGTTTTATTTTTATTTAGAAATGCTCACTACCTGACACCCCTTTCCTTCACTGTTCACTGCCCCCTTGAATTCCTTGTTTGGACAATTAGGGATGACAGGTGTGTGGTAGTCTCTCTGGATCAGAACCACTGAAGGTGGCAGAAGGAAGCATTCTTTCCTGCCCTTCATTTTCTGGTGTGACTGATGTGCAATAATTTGTAATGAAAATACTTTTATGTTCATATTTGTGCCCACAAGATATTAGCAGACACCACGTCCCAAAATGGTTTGTCTCACCTCTGACAAAATCACTTACATCCACCTCTGTTCAGAATATTGGGGGGGGGGGCACAAAAATAACCCTCCCTAAAAAGGATGAAAGACAGACATTCAGTACCCAGAGCACTAGGCATACCAGGACACAACATGCATGTGGGAGAGCCCCGAGCACCCCTTTCCACAGATGCACTACACTTTTGAGAACATGACAAATAAAGCTATCCAAAACAGCATCTAAAGGGCACACCCTCCAGTAAAGGAACAGTTTCCAAACAGTCTGAAAAAACAACCTTCAGTTCTGAAGTCTTTTGCATAAGTAAGTTGTGACATTTAGAGAAAAGGTGGTAAGACCAACACTGCTGGTCACTTATTACGCAGGGGAAGGAGTGATATAGGTAAGAGCAAAAGAGGACTCAACAAATGAAGGTGTCTGACCTCCAGTACAAGCTGCAGTATTTATCAGAGTCTTGTTCAGCCACTGAGCAGAATACTGCATGCAGATTTAACTTGTGTACAACACAATTTTTATCTGGGACTAAGATTAACTTATGAAAGTGTGGTGCCTAGTGATGGATGAACAATTACATTAAGTACGGACTTTGTTGATGAGCCATGGCCTCCTGCTTTTTCAATATCCTTAATGAGATATAGTAGAATAACACATTTATCTTCACACATGAGTGGAAACACTTTCATAACAAATGTATGGTTTTGCCAGTTGTGAGTTATTGATTCTGCTACTTATTAATAGAGATGAATGTAGCTACTTCTCTGCAATCTAGGCTGTTTATCTTATATGTCTCTGCTCAGACTGCTTCCTAGATTTTCTCTGTTAATGTAAAATAACTCAAGTTTTCCTTTGATTTGTATGCTTACCAAAGTACACCTTTGCATTTTAAGGGCAAGTACCTTGACTTTAAGTGCAACTGGCCCTTCTCCATCCTTTTTACCTGATATTTTTGACACAAAGCTTGTAACAGTACACCTGTCACACATGCTGCAGATTATAAGTGTCTGTGAAGTTTGCAAAGTGCAACTTACCAGGCCTTTAATTACACACCATGCATCTGTATTACATGAGTTGAACACACACACAACATGGTTGGAAAATACCCAAGATGGAGACAACCTGAAGTTGCTTCAAGATCCAGGCAAAAACACAAGATCCAGGTAAAAAACAGCAGTTACTGAGAGTGACAAGATATTTTACGGAGAGAGAAAGGGATAAAGTATTTAAGGCAGGGATCAACTGATAAGGAATAAAACCTGTTTGGATAATTTATATAGCAAGTGAGGTCTGAACATAACAGGAATACAAGCAGGACTGTAGAGCTTCGGAGAAACAATATAAGGTATAGCCTGCATTGCTAACTAATATATCAGAACCACAACAGAAGAGGTAGTGCTGAAGAGGTATTTAGAAAAAAGCAAAAATTAGAAGAGGAAGCAATTGTCACTTTCTGAATGAAGTAGTAGCTTGAAGAAATATTAAGATTACCTCTTATCACTAAGACATGCATTCATAAATTTCTGACTCACATACATGGTATTTCTTATAAAATTCAGTTTATGCTACATTTATTCAAAACACTGATGATACATATGGATTCTTCTATAGTGTTTCAAACCACATCTCTCTCATACAGAGTAAAGAAACATGTAAACTAGTATTACTCCAGGTAACACAAGCAACATTTCTGCACCGTATTTCTCTGCAAACTCCCTACAGCCAAAAATCATTGCTGCAAGTAACAAATAAAAATACATCATATATAGGTCAATCCCTACAAGTAGACAGCAGTGGTCGTGCACCCCACTGATTCTTATAACCAACTAGAACGTCATTGCTTCTTGGGACAAGAGGCATTTTCCCTGTCCAGGGAGGTGAGAGATAAAACTTAAAAGAAGATACCAGTTTATCCTGTGAGGGTGATAACAGCAGTGAGTCTAAAGATACCTGCTGAATTAAAACTGATCTATCATAAGGTTCAGTAACTGGTCACTCATCTGGAAGGAAAGAATTTGTGAACAGACACCTAAAGCACCTACAGATACTAGGACCGCTTTTAGGACTTTGTTCTACATTCTGACTAGTATGACTTTTGGCAGGAAGACTGCAAATGTTTTATTTGATTTACTAAACACACATTTGCTTGTATGACCACTAAAACTATTTCACTCTAGGAAAGACCTTTCAGGCATGAGATGTTTTTTGTATAAAAAGGCTTACCTAACACTTGTCGCTTCTCATTCTAGACTTTGTGGCCTGGCTGTGGTGAGAAAACATGGGAAATTCTGCATAATTCAGACATATAATTCAGTTAAGAGGTTGCAGCATAGAACTTTCTATGGAAAGAATACCTTTGCCTACTCACAATGCAGTGGAATCTGCTCTCCAGGAGTAGACTTATTCACCATTTGTTCAGGAAAAAACATGGATAAATCCAACATACTATGCAAAAAGGTTTCTTTTAAGAAAATAACATTTAACTCAGCCTATTTGGTACAGAGGAGGAAAAGGTCCTGAATATGATTGAGGTTATCAGAGTCTGACTAGCAGTTCAGGTGCATGCTGGAGCTGGGCTGGGTAGTTTCGCTTCATCTCCTCAATTCGGGGGAAGGAGTGGGAATGGAAGTTTGGGCCACACATTCCTAAGGCTGAATCCCTAGTGGAGTCTGTACACTTTACCAGCAATGGTTTTAAGGGGGACAAGCCTATATCAAGGGGTAGTGGCATTCACATCCACTGCAAACCAAACCCTAGGCATGCACCATAGGATTAGGATGATATAAGGAAGACCACCGGAAGGCAGCCTAACTGATACCTCCCAATTCTACTTTGGTTCTCACCCCAATGAAGGGGTATCAAATGGGTCAGCTGGCTGCAAGAGGATTGATGATCAGGTAGCAAGGAGGAAGATGTGCACAAAAAAAAACAAAACAAAATGTTTTACAATCTAATACAGAGTGATGTTTCTCAATTAGCTGTGTTCTATGGTGTTACAGAAACTGAGAAATATATAGTCACCATCTGTTTCTAAACATAGACATTGATTAGCATATCTGCAAAATCTGATACTACACATGGTTACATATGGTGGGCAAGAATCACATTATACACATCGATTACTAGAGACACTCAGAAATACAATTACATCTTTGAAGTTACACTGGTTGCCTGCTAAAAAACGCTTAGAAACCCTGTTGGCAAACGTGTGGTTGACAAGATTAGGTTACATTTAATCTTAGTTTTATGCTGCCTGTGCCGGGATGACAATGTGAAAGTTACAAGCTTTGCACCATTTATTTTACGGTTTATCATGAACTTGCTGTATGACACACATCACTGCTTACTTTATGCAGAATTTGATGATCCTTGTTTGGAGTATAGGATAATGCATGTTTTGCATACTTTTCTATTTAAAATTATTCTTAGAAAGTCATTAGCTGTATTTAAGTAGTTTACTCATAAATTACATAGAAATACAAAGCCATCCAGTATTTTGAAATGTAGATTCCTCACTTTACACAGATGAAGGTTGCTAATACCATTGGTTTTAGAATAACCAAGATAGTTCAAGCCCTATTTAAGGATGTAGAATGGAAATAGTTCTTAAACAGAGGAATGACATAAAACAAGCCGCATAAACTCATGCGATTATTTATGTTTTGTTTAATATAACTAGAAAAAACAGACAATTGTTCTGATACTCTTGTTTATTTAACTGCAGTGCTATGAATGGGTCTTATTTTGTAGGGAAGATACTTTCATTGCCCAGGAGATACTAGAGCAACTGAGTACAGACACATTTCTCAATGATTTTTGAGAGGGGTGGAATGATGGGTGTTAGTCAATAGTTCTTCAGAGTTATCCCCTTTACAAAGTGGTAGGATGTAGGATCTTTTCCAAATAGCTGAAATGTATTGTTTAGCCTTTAGAGATGTTTTGACAAAAGGAGGTATTGCCAGTACAGCTAGCTGGAATTTTGTAAATAATTATATGTCATTTGTGAATATCAAACTAATTTGTACAAGATGCTGGCATTACAAATGTATTAGAACTGTATGTTGTATGAGATGCTTGTGTTACAAATGTATTAGAACTGTATGTCACGTGTATATCAAACTGCTTTATACAGATGTTTGTGTTGAAAAGGTATTGGTAAAGTGCTTGTGCTTAAAATGTATCCACAGTGTGCCCTACTGGAAGAGAACAAAAATGTACATGCACTATTGTAACTGTTTAAATGTATATGTTAACAGAGGAGACTGAAGGGTTACCCTCAGTCCAGCAAACTTTAGAAAAATATTTGAAATTAAATTACTTTATAGGCTAGGCCATCTCTCAGGTTTCAATGCAGCTGGAGATACAAAGTCTGTACTAGGAAGCTTTCTGTACTGTTTTTAGGGTGAACTAATTGCTACTCTGAAAGCATGAAAGAATGCAATTGTTTTATGAATTCCAGCATCTGCCAAAGATCTGAGCAAAAGCACTTGTATAAGTATTTTTACAGGTAAGTGCTAAATACTGCCAGCTTCAGCAATGGGGATTTTGCCTGGGAACTAGAAGTCAGATTACCAGAAATTATGTTATTCTGCAAGCTGTCCCTGCAGTAATATTTTAAATATTATTCTGAGAAGTCTTTCAGTGAGACAGGGCATTCTGCATTTTGTCTTGGACCCAACAACAAGAACCATTCACCACAGCTGCCTTGCCCTAAGTAAGTTCGTAGGGTATAGTAACTCTCTTACATACAGTCAGGAATATAGCAAAGCTTAGTTTAGATTTTGTTTTTCTTTATTTGTCTCAGCCTGTACTGCAATGTTATTTTAAATATTTCCTGTGATTTTGAACTCTGATGTCACTGTGAATAGATATCTTTAGTATTGTCTTGTTCTTTTATTTATTATTAAATATATTTAAACCTTTCATCGTGGCTGATCTGTGTAGAGATATTTAAGTTTTGAGAGTACTTGCATATTTATTTGGTGGCACTGTGTGGGCCACTCCTAATGGCCTTGCTCTTGGTCAAACTACAATTTTTATTAGTATTAATATTCAACAGTAAGATTGGACACCCTTTGTTAAGGGCCCTAAAGTAGCTGATAAGGAGTGACTGGTGGCAGTCCTAACTGCCTTATAGTCTGTGCAGAAGGGGGCATAGCTAGTAAAACTTTGCCAGCCTTTCCCGGGTGTGTAAATCAAACCTTAAAGATTGTGCATGTCAGGTACTTGGGCAGGGACACAAAGCATTGGTTGGACAGAGAGGGAGCTGGTGGTCTTGGCTTGGTCACTTAGCTGAGATCTCATCTCTACAGCTGTGCCAGTGGAACGTCTTACTGGGGATCTGGAGAAAGAGTGAGAAACTAGCTCCGGACTGACTGTGGTCTCTGTGTGCTCTTAAGGAAAACTGCACTTGATGCAGAGAGCTGCATCTGGAAATACTGTGTGTAACAGTTATCCTCCCAGGGAACGCCCCCCCCAGGTGCCAGTGGTGAGGACTGAGGCTCCTTGAATGGTCCAGTGGAAGGTAGTCACAGATGTGTGCATCCTCAGTTGTTCCACTATCCCCTATATAATATAGCCTCAGACTCATTCCCAGTACTGCAAAAACACTTCTGGACTTCATGAATACTCTGTGACACCAAGTCAAATATTTCTGAGGGATCTAAGATCAGAGCAGAGAATATTTTATTATTTATTATAATGAGGTTGACAATATTCAATAGTTTTCTGGATCCATGGATGGCTTGCTCTTGTGTAATGGGATAAGCGTTGCAGTTCTCAATTCTCTAGGCATGAAGCCTGTTTGGAGGCTATAAGTGAACAGTGCTTCTAGAGGCCCTGAAAGATCATGTTTCATGTTATTAAGGAGGCATCCTGGGATTTTAACTGATCCAGTCAATGCATTGTTTTTTGCTTTGGAGAGTGTATTGAGGTTCTGTTCCATGCTGAGGGATCTATGGCTTGAAGTATTTCTGGAGAGATTTCTTGGGAAGAAAGCATCCTTAGTAGCATTTTCAGTTAGTTTGTTTTATGGTAACACAGGCAACTGACTCGCATAAATATTGATCATGATACAGAAAAGAAAAACACAGGCTAGCCAGTCTGTCGTTTTTTTATTGCACAAGTTAGCTGACCTTCTAATCCAAAAATGTATACCCCCCACAGTCTTGGAGCACATAACAATGGCCTTATACCCTTCCCATGCATTCTTAACTTTAATCAGTTTCTGTTCCTACTACCTCTTTCAGAAGACTGTTCCAATAATTCACAGCTCCTAACACTTCCTCAAATCCATTATCGGAATGAGGTTCTGGTTAATGTCATCTGGAATGGCTTCTATACCACATTCGACATTTAAAGAATGTGCAAAATTTCATCTTCCATCACAAGTTTAGCATTTACTGTACTTATGCATAAGCAGACAAACAGTACAAGACTAACAAATCTATTACAACTTATACAGAAGCTCTGCATAGTCTCTGCTCTCTAGCACAGTTAATACAAATGGAAAGCAGCACATAGTAGGGAAGGGCACAATTTACAATGACAATAACCTCCACACAGACTTAGGACAGCAAGGACTGGCAAACTGTGTGAAATATGGAAGCTGTAAATATGATGCTGAACTGTTGAGAAAAATGGTTATGGTGTACAGAAAAGGTATTAAATTAATTTCAATGATGTGATGTGAGATATTCTTTCCTTAAGAGTGTTGTGCTTTGCAGCTATCTGACAAGTTAGAGGTAAAGAAAACCACAATGTACTACAAAGGGGACTGAGTGAAGACATCATCTTGCCCTCATGGTAGAAGCACTGTCGGTTACTTGCTTCAGGGTCTGGAGTTAGCAACACTGTAAAATACTGATCTAACCTGTAACGATGTATCTAATTAGTTTGGTACAGCCCACATCATAACACAGTTTTCAAAACTGAATGCAAGATGCAAGAGTTTATCTTAATAGTACAGTCCAGGAAAACATATTATAAAGCTGCCATGCTTATATATTTTTATTGAAGTTGCTCCTTTTACCATAATTATTCCACACACCATTATTTTAGCTACTTGCTCACAAAGACTTGCAACAGTTTTTTTTTTTCCCCTAGCTGCTGTGAACTCTTTCCCATGAAAGGGAGATAATCCTAATTACACAACAGTGTCACCATGGCAGCACTCCTTATATAGAAACACAGACAGTAATGATAAACATACAGATCAAAGCAGTTGCAACAACTTGACCTTTGTGTCCAGGGTGTTGCCCTTAAATAACCTTCTTCACTTCTCCTCTGACGTGCATTCAGAGGCAGTAGTGCCACTGGAAGTTGCCTGTAGGAACAGCAGCACGTCTATTAAAAGTACATGCTTCAAGTGCTATGATATAAGCACTGCACCATGGCTTTGGCCAGACTTAATGATTTTTTTCATAAATTCAGACCTGATAATATGGACACACATTGCTAAAAAAAAATCCTTATCATTAAATATAGGGTCTAGTACACAAAGACTTTCTACTGTGAAAAATTAGAAATAAATCCTCTTTCTCGCCCTCTTCTATGACTTTCAAAGATTAGTGCTATGATTTTTAATGGTCACATGTCGAGAGGTATGAAACAGTAATAATCCCTTTGTCTTCCTGGTTCGCCCATTCTTGACATGGCCATTGCACATATGCTTACTTTTACTGTTCTAATGGCTAAGTGCACCGATCTAGCAGGACCATTCCAATCACAACCCGTGGTAGCACTTAAAGAATGCTCCAGACAGCATAAAAAGAATTCAGCTCTACTAAACAACTGACATGGGGTGTACAGTGCTAACCTATGCTATTATGGAACAGACAGATGGAATCTGTTTAATGTGTCGTCCCAAAGAGAGCACTTCAAGAACAGGGATACCCTCTCATGCTGCACTGTACTGTCTGCAATGGAATACGAACAAAAGTTCCTGATGTGGAATTGAACTCTCAGCCTTCTCATTCTGCCGCGCTACAGATGCTGTCAGATCTTAACTACAGGTGATGTGACTACTACCATACTTACGGAAAGCATTTCAGACCCCCCCCCCCTTTCCTTAATTACCAGAAGAGAACAGATTTTTTTTTTAAATTTTGAAGAAAGCGAGTAATGGGTCTGGGCATTTTTATTTATGTGTGTGTGTGTGTGTGTGTGTGTGTGTGTGTGTGTGTGTGAGACTTCTCCCATCATCACCCTTACTTACCAAAGTATTTATGATACTTACTTGCCATTCAATCTGCTGTGACTGAAATCCTTCATGGTAGTGTTTGTAGGTTTCCTGTATTTGTTTTTCCAGTTCATCCTAACTAGGATATCTTACAGATGAAGAAGGAATCTAGACTTCACGGAAAAAAAAAATCTACTTGAACATGGGGAGAACATGCAGAAGGCACCCCCAGCCAAGCCAGAGGACCTTTGGCTTCCTGGTGGACTATATCCATATCCTAGTGGAGGGTTGAAATCAAGTGTCTTAGGAATGTTATACCACTGGAGGAAAGCATATTCCCACATCTGGCAGAGTCTGGCAGCAAAATCAGAGAACGTTTGTGAGGAACTACAACAAGGAAAGTCGGTGAGGTGCTATGATCTGAGTTTTCTAGGGGTGTCTTAAAACATAATTTCAATCCATAAGAGTAAATCTTTACTTTATTGTCAACTTTTTTATAAATCAAAAGGTCTTATGTGCAATCTGTATGAAAATACCTTAACCTTGAAAATCTAGGGCACTGAAAACTGTTCTAAACCTCAACTTGGTACACATTAGACTTTCATAGAAAGAACATAAACTACACAAGGGAGGCAAATACCTTTACACTTCCCATTGCAGAGGACTGCACCCCTACACCCAAAGACTATAATCAATTCAGAGGTTGCTGCACACTGGGGGGAACTCCATTTAACACAGTAATGCATGACAGGGAAAATAAATACATACTGTAGTAATTTGTTGTTTGTAGTAATAACAACAGTCTCTGGATTCTGTGCTTACGTTTAAGGATTGTTTACAAGAAAAAACATAAGATTTTAAATTTAAAGGCAGCAACAGAAAAAGATGGTGATGTAGTGAGTAGCATTGTCACCTCACAGCTCAAGGTCCCCTGGCTTGGTTCTTGGCTTGGGGGGGGGGGTTACTGCATGTCCTCCCCATGTTCAAGTGGATCAATAGGTGGACTGGTGAATTTAAATTTGGACTGACTTCTCTAAATTGTGTGTGTGTGTGTGTGTGTGTGTGTGTGTGTGTGTGTGTGTGCGTGTGTGTGAGATAGAAACAAACAAAGTTCCCACACTCTAGTTCAGTTCCCTACTTGCCCTGTAATCTTTATGGATGACACTGGCTGTTCATAGAGTTGTACAGGTATGTAATGTCAATCAAGAGTAGTGGATGAGAAGGAACTGACAAAGACTCAAGTCAGAAAGGCACTGCTAGATTACTATAAATGCAGGCCCACAAAGTTCAGAATGTATGTAACAGTGTGCACATATAGCCTTTCCAAGGTTCACTTCAAGTGGTTTCTTTTCAGTCAACACAGTTTTTAAGATTCCTTCTGTACTTACTGGCTGCAGTCTTTTCTCTTCAATACACTTTATCATATATGTATAAGTAACTCCCTTCATTTCTTTGATACAGGACAATAGCTACTATCCCTTTTCCGGGTATCAGGAACACCTTCCATTTGCTTTCATCCTTCATACTTAGCTACCTGGAAAGCTTTCTGCAGACCCCTCTCTGAACTAAGAGGTCAGTAATCGGACTTCCTCATGAGGCAGTAGCCATGATAATGTCCTAATGGCCACTGTTCTCTATTAGTTGCTATTGAGAGTTGTCTCCTTCTGCTTTGCCTGCATCAGACATAGAAACTTTGCAATTCCCTTCCACGACACAACCCTCTAGCAAAGGCACTTCTAGCTGCTCTACAAACAGCAGACACAACACCACAATAAGAACTACACTTTCCAGGCTCAGTATTCGCCATATCACAGTACACACTTTCATACATACATATATGTGCACTTCCACAAAAAATTACATCCTCCACACCAGAAAACATTAATCACCTTCCCATTTCAGAAGACCATCCTATTATATGGAAACCTATGTGATTTTGCAAGAACCACAAGACTTGTCTATCACTTCGAACAAGTCTACTGCCACCCTGTGATTAGGTTAAAGGATGTGCCTGTCAACTTAGAGCCCAGTGGTCGAAAATCAAACAAAATGATCATCTAAACATTAAATAAAACCAATACAAAGGTTCACTGTATAAAAATAAAACTTTCTTGGTCAAGTATCATTACTTCAGAACTAACTGCAGACATATCTGAAAGGTGGGTGGTGGGAGGATTAATAAGAAGTACAGTTCATATTCACTCCTGAAAATCTTTAGATACGGAAAATACTAAAAAAATCAGTACCTTCTAATTTCAAAAAGACTTCAAAGTGAGTCCATGCAATGAGACTGATTCTTAAAGTCACTTAATGATTTCAGCTCAAAACTGATTCTACAACACCTGGGAAGTGACTTTTAACTGTTTATTTTCTACTTAAAATCCGATTTTTAAATCTGTTCTATTCTGTATGAACTTTCTGTACTTGAAACTGGTCTGGCATGTTATCTGCTGGTGAGAGAAGGAGCTACTGCTGTTATTTCTAGATGAAATTGCTACTGGTGACTGTGTGTGTGTGTGTGTGTGTGCGCGCGCGCGTGTGTGTGTGTGTGTGTGTGTGTGTGTGTGTGTGTGTGTGTGTGTGTGTGTGTGTGTGTGTGTGTTTATTTGCCCTGTGTACTATTAGTTGTTTGCTTAAACTAGGAGTATTTGCAGATATTGCTGCTTTAGTGTGACTGGGTGCAACTCAAACATATCTGAACCGAACTGTTGGATTTGACCTCTACACTGATTCCACAATACCTGGGAAGTGCTGTGCCTTGCACAGCTGGATTGCACGCTCCTGAGAATTATCTTCAGTAGCTGCAAAAGCACATTAACAGGTGGAGTTCATCTGGGTGGCACCCCTTCTTACTGGTATAACTCTCTGATTGCTTGCCCAGCAAACTGTGTGATGCATTCTTGTCACAGTTGTGTATAGCTGCATGCAGCTGCATACAGCTAAGTGTGGCTGCACACAGCTGTGAACTACCGCTCTGGACTAAAAACACAGCTCATAAATAAATCACTGTTGGAACCAGGGACATGCTCACTTTACACGGCATGACTGTACTGATATAAAACCCATTCCTAAACCCACCGTTAAGTTTCTGCTATTAACTAATACTGTACCTTCCATAACTAAATCACACATTACACTATTTGGTTCTAGCTCTCTGTCATCCCCTCCAAAGGAAAGTTTGCAGTCTTTAGAAGATTTTTTTTAAAAAAAGACAGCATGTACACACAAGTATAAATAAAAATAAAGCTCTCCAACTAACTGTGGTGTATGGACAAAGTCCAAGTACAGTGAAAAGGCATCAGAGTTATGCATAGTATTGTTATTCTATATGAATTTTTAAGGAAAACAGACCCAAATGTTTTGTATAACCATCATTACTTTATACAAAAAAAAAATATTCAAGTATCTGAACAATGTGAAGTCTTGCTGCAAGCGTGCCACAGGTGAACAATTTGATAAATTTGTTTCAGTAAAAAAAAATGTGACAAATTAATGGATCATTTTATTGTTAGACTCACCTTCATTAGAATGAAGACCACAAGTGTGACAAAAACATTAGCCTTTGGATGCTTCCAGGCATCTGAAATCCCAGTATAATCAAAGTCTTCAGCTATTCCTTGCTTGGCCCAGGTCTTGTTGTCAAAGAGGGTCACCAGTGTTTCCTTCTGTGTTAGCTATAGAGACAAAAACAGTGATAAGCAGCCACCATGGCATATGAAACCTAGACTTAAAGTACAATTTTTTTTGTTTTAATATACTGTGTGCAACAGTTATTTTACCTACTATTTCTTTACATTCTACTTAACAGTAACAAAGATCTACAAAAAAGAGACTTAATGATCAGATTTGCAGTTGACAACTGCATAAAGACATTGGGATCTTTAAATGACACAATACCAAGAACATTTCCTATGTCACTGGTATATATTTTCAGTGTTGACACAAATTACAATGGAATAACATTTCTCAGTTGAGGTTTGGGGGCAGTGAGTATACTCTGCTGCAAAACTCCCATTATTCTTATTAGCAATGCTGTCAGACATTATGAATAAAAGTTTTTAAAAGACAGAAAGTGGTCAGCAAAACAAGAAGTTAGTAGTCGAACATGCAAATATCCACACAACCGATCTAATAATGATTGATAACATGTCCACCAACTCAGAAATATTTTTATCACATTACATTTATGTCCCTGACAAAAAGATCAGCCTTGGGTTCTCAGTTCTCATACATTTAATAAGGTCAGTGGTACTATTCTTTGATTACCTCTTAGTCACTGAAATATGATTAATATGAACAATTATGTCAACATTAAATATGCTCAATTAGATTTCTTTTGTACTGAATTTTATCTGGACAGCATTATGAAGTAATTTTAAATGGGATCACACTGCAAACATGTACTATCACCACAGCTCATCATTTTTAAAGCTGACCTGACAAATGAGAAGTCCTGAAGAGACTAATTGTCTGTTTTAACAGAACAACTGTTAACAGGCTCTCTCTTCTGAGACAGAGCTTTTTTATCATTAAGCCCTTCCTAGTTGTAATTTGTGTTTGTTTTATGTTTTGATTTGCAGGCTTGTACTTCAAACATGCAGTTCCATCAGCCCAGCTTACCAGATTTATATGTATTACGGGTTGCAAGTGTTACTTTAATCTCATCATTTTGAGTTACACTCAGTATTATGTGTGCTTTGTTCATATTTGTACTGCATGAGAAAATGTAAACTACTGGCCATTTATCCATAAATAATTTCTATCCAGCTACTACGTCTGGGCAACTCTGTCTGTTCTTGGAGTGCCATGCACTAATTAAGGGCTGCCTTTTCTCAGGTTGTGAAAGGCAGGCATACAATCTACTGTATTCAGATATGCAGCATAGTTCAGACAGACAGCTAGTGATAACACTTCTACATTGGACAACACAGCATAAAATCAGGTCCTTAAGAGCATGTGTGTCCCCTTGTTCTACTTGAAAGCAAGAAAAGGACAAACTGTGTAGGATACACATTAGTCCTCTTGGCAATAGAAACTAGATTCAAACAACGAAGAAGCTGGGTGCCACAGGAACTGGCTAAAGTAACCAGATGAGTTGACTGTTGACTTGCTGCCTCATTCAAGATGGGCAATATGGGAGCTAGACGCAATACTGCTGTTCCAAAATGGAAGCTAAGAAAAAAAACAGGTGCTTTATTCCTAGGAGTACATTAAAGTTTTGTGCACGTGGCCTGTAGTGTGGTTTAGTATTGCTAACTCTGCAGACTCTGTAAGTATTAATACCAGCTTAGAAAAAAAATTAACAGGATTTGATAATAAACAGTGAAAAGGGGGCACACTAACTGCCAGCAACTGACCTCTGTAAAAAAATGTTCAGATAAAAAGCAAATGGACTGCACACAAAAAGAAGGTATTATATTTCCATTTTTGTTTTTTCAAAGAAATCGGACTGCCATCATTAAGTAACAGAACTACAACCCTTACCCTGGACATGTCATATTGAAAAGGTAATAAGAAATTACAGTGTACATAAAAAAGTAAATAAAGCACAATAAACTACTTTAAAACAAATTTCTATAAAATGCTTGACCAGACAAGGATATAAAATGTATAATAATATATTCTTCTCAGGGCTCAACAGGAAAGTGGACAACACGGTTCAAAGGATATTATTAGGCTACTAACCTGAGGGTCTTTACAAGCCTAGTCATTAAATCCCAATAATACTAAATGAGAGATGATGTCTATGCCAAAAGTTTTTCTAGCAAGGACTACCCATGTCCAGGAGAGAAGCCGGGGCAATCCCCGGCAGAAATGTACAGTTTCCCACCCAGTCGTCCAGGTTGCACTTAAACAGGGTCATGGAAGTGTTCTGTTTAATATGGATTTTAATGATCAAATAATCATTTAAGGATTTAGAGCTTGTCTATACCTTAATGATATAACCTTACCTGGTTTTCATGTCTCATACTGTGAGTTACTAAGTCAAAGCATTACTTTAGCTGAGACTAACACCTGATTTTTCTAAGCAAAAGATTAAGGAATCTAGTGGTCTTAATGGATACATTATCTTGTTTTATATATAAAAAATACTTCTTGGGCTAGTTAAGTAAACTTCTACACAAAGTCTTCTATTCCATTATCTCAAGTGGTTCCAGAAATTTAACTTCAACAGTCACTGTTTCTTATTTATAAACTTCTCTCAGATTTTCTGAGCATAAAATATTGTTGCCCAATATCATTAAATGGATTCATAATTACCCATCAAATGTTTTTGGTCCTACAGACAAGAGATTAAAAAAAAGAAAAATCACTGAAAGTCTGTTTCAGTGAACATCTCCTCCTCCCCTCCATATACACATACACCCTTTATCTTATGTACACCAACGCCATGGTCACACAACAGTGGAGAAAGGGGTAATACCTGACATTCACTAAAAGTAGCTTTGAGACCACCCTTTCATACCATTGTCTATCATTCATTTTAAATATCTGCAGGCTCCCTATTAATTAACTTTGCAATCCTGGTTGGATTAGTAATTGAAATTTTTAAAAGTGTTCTGCACCTTCAGTTTTCCCATTTCACGTCACGTATTCTTAATACTAAATAATCTGCTAACTGAAGATAACGCTACAGAAACCCTCATATGCACTTTAAAGAACATAAACACTCACCTACCCTTGATGCCTCAAAAGCATTTGATTGAGTATTTATATTCATTTCTCTTGATTACTTTTGAGTATTTAACATTCATATAATTAATTAGAATTATTTCATCTCTATATGCTAATTATTCACCTATTATCTTGGTTAAAGGTCATACAATAAAAAATTATTGGTATTCAAAAATGTGCATGCTGATTGGACACAATCAGTTTGCCAGTTATAAATCGAGCATATCAAAATAGAATAGTCTGTCTGTTTAAGCCCTCTGGAACAGCTGGCTTTCCACTGTAATATGGTCCTTATTGCCATCTAAAAGATATTTTAACAGACAGATTGTTAAATATTAGAAGAAAAACAGGGAGGCTCAGCAAAATTGTAAATAGGTGACAAGAACTGTTACCTACAGAACAACTGTAGAGGAAATGGGACAAGGACTGTAGAGGGCATGGAAACTTCACAAATGCAAACTACAAACCTGTGTGAGTTAAAAGAATAGGAAAAATTAATGTATTTTTAAATGAACATAAACATTATAAAATAAATAAGTAAAAACAATGGAGGGCTACAACCCACCAACGCAGAAACACAAGCCTTCCATATGTGATACTGTGGATGAGTCTGCAGCACAGAAATTCATGACAGATGCATTTTGCTCATACAAATCTGAATATGGACCCATGCACTGCAATGTATGTATACTGCACTGCTTTCTTTTTGTGCCAGATGATTGGCATTACCAGCACCTGAAGATGGCCACCCATGTTCTTTACTCTTGGTCAGTTAAAAGAAGAATATGTTATTTTTTTAAAAAATATATACTTTCTTAAACAAACTTGGATAGCGATCTATTACCTGACAGTCCTCTCCAACCATTTACCCCTCCCACCAAAGCTGTCCTATTGGTCCAGCCCATGCTCTACCATACCAGCCACTGGTACATACATTGGCAGTCACTACCCTGGAAGGGGACAAAGGAATTACATCAAGGGTTTTACACTGTGTAATCTTAATCTGAGCTGGCATGTAATGACACCCCCCCCCGAACCATTTAGCTAAGACCACTGTCTCCCAAGCTCTTGCACTGTCTCAAAAATATTTAGTGCATTCATTTTGGTTTGCATATTTCATTTTCTCAACAGACTTACAAAACAGTCTCCTGTTACACCAAAGTAATGCTTCTAATGACCCCCCCCCCCCAGTGAATCTGCACTGTACTCATATCACTAGCATCTATAACTGCCAACAAAATGTTTCTTTGACTTTGAGGAGTCACTGTCTTTTTTTGTCTCTTTCCAGGAATTGTACCTGACCAAAAGTTACCTAAATGTTGCAGTTATTAATCATTCTAATATGCTTCTCATGTAGGCCATATGATCACTGCTGCAGGGAACATATAACCAAATAAAGCACACCAGAGCAGAAGTTATTTCCTCCATAGTTAATGCTTACCGAGATAAACAGAAAAGAGCACCCCAGTCAGGAGGAGGACATACAAATGTAAGTAATCTGGTAGCTGTGTACAAAGCAAGAACCTTCATTAATCAGCTGCCTTCCTATACTTTAAGAAAATCCTCCGGAGCTTCATTTTCAAAAAAACAAAGCTACACATTTAATCTCAGTAAATGTCTGTACAGAGGTGCACATGATCCCCCTTATCCTATTCTGCATGGCTATTATTACAAAAACGTAGTGCTAAACATTTCAAAGGTCATTCTTATGACTGTCACCACATTACTACTAGAATAAGTTTCCTGACCTTTGAAGTACCATACTCACCCTCAATATATGTTTTCAATAGAAAATAACATGTACTGTGCAAGGCTGACATTCTTATTAGAAAGTCAGTCACACAGTGAGTCTGAAAAAATTAACAAATCATTAATATTTACAGATCATAATAAAACCGCTGCTGCATAAATGAAAGTGTTATACAATTCTTATGCTAAATGTTGTCAGCTTTGCTTGAAAACATAGCGCTATCCGTTTAAATATTAATGGGTTCTTTTTACATGTTTTTTTCCCCCTGATGTCCCTACTGACTTTCCTCTACTAAAATATCTGAAAGTATATAAAAAGTGTCTGACTTTATACTGGAAAAAATAAGTTCTGCTCAAAAAATAAAAGCTCCACATCTATGGCTAAAGAATTTGTAAAAGGGCCTACAATAATGGAAATAATCTTAAAACACAACTCGAAGAAGGAATAAATGATTGCCCCAAAACATTCAGCATCACGTTTACTTGTTTTTGTTTGTTTATATTACCTTCACCAGCTGCCATTTCCAAACACATGTGAAGGAAATTTTCTTTTTAATTAGCTAAGCTCATTTTTTTTGAGAAAATCTCAGCAGCTTTGAAAACATCTAACATTTTGTTGCACCAGGGAGGTTAAGTTGTTAAAATTTTCACTGCTAGAATGTACATTCAGAAAGTGGATATTAAAGAGCGTTACTAGCTTTTTAGTAAAATAAACAGTACTCCAATTTTCTCTATGAAATGAACCTAAGAGACACAGGAATTCCATTTAAGAAACAATGCCTAATAAAACATACCTTGTTGTTTCCCTCACAATCACTTCTCTTGTCTAAATATACACATCCCATATTCCATCTGTTTCACCCACCATCCCGTTTCTGCACTACCTGAATCCTTATATCATTACATAACAGTTCTAAACCACAGCAGTTGATGTTTGCAATGAAAATGTTTCATCATCCACACCAACTACATGCAGACAAAGTACAGCTGTGTAAGTAAACTTACCATAACAGTAGATGTTCGAATGATCACTGCTGCAGTAGTCTCAGCTATACGGGTTATATTCTTCCAAGGATATTACAGCCGGCCAGCTTCCAAAGCTTCAGACCATCTTCCACGCACCCAAATTGTCAGGCAGCTCAAGCGGAACTAACTAAAAGACAAGTTTGGTCACGAAGCCCTTCAGAACTTTCCTGCTAACAGAGGGAGGCTGAGACCTGAAAGGACAATGCTAGGAAGAACAAAAAATAAATAACCACACTCTGGCATAAACAACATACCAAAAAAAAGGCAAGGGAGGGAGTGGCTACTGCAGCAGTGATCATTCGAACATCTCCTGTTATGAGTTTACTTACACAGCTGTACTGTGTTCATCCTGTCAATCACTGCTGCAGTAGCCTTAGCTATGTTGGTAGACTACTCTAAACTTTTACAATTGGGAGGTGAACAAAAAGAACTAAACCACACTGTCGTACTGAAACTACATAAAAATAATAAACAAACGCTACTCCTAAGATGCCACAATAATATTTAATTCACCAAGCTTCATGAATTAATTGTTACTGTGGCATCTTAGGAGTGACATTTTTGACATTTGTTTATTATTATTACATTTGGGAGGTGGGAGGAGAACAGTGGGTCCCCTGGAGAATGGTTCTTGCAAAGCCTGATGTAGACCTAGAGAAGGAATCAAACTTATAGTGCTTTGTAAAAGTATGTACAGAGGGCCAAGTTGCTGCTTCCAGAATACAACCCTTTCCAAAAAGCCACAGATGAAGCCAAGGTCCTCGTAGAGTGGGGCCTTGACCATGCCTGTAATTGTTTTGTTGTGGTGAGTTTGGAAATAGTCTGTTCTTACGAAGGTTTTCCCTTCTTCTAACCTTCACAAGAAATGAACAATTGATATGAAGATCTGAAGAGTTCTGTCTAGATAGTACCCGAGTTGACTGTGGACATCCAAAGTATGAAGCATCTTTTCTCTCTCACTTTGGGGGTTGGGAAAGAAAATGGGGAAATGGATAGTTTGGCTTAAAGTACACTCAGACATCACTTTAGGCAAAAAAGAAGTATTAGTAATCAAAGAAGCACTGTCTATGTGGAAAATGAGGTAGGGTTTAATCACCATAAGAGCTTGCAACTTAAGATACCCTTCCTGAAGAGGTTAGAGGAATCAGTATAATTATTTTCCCTGTTAGGAACCTCAAATTAGCCAAGTTAGCTGGTTCAAATGGAGAAAATATTAGTTTCTCTAACACAGAATTAAGATCCAAAGGAGGGGGCCAATAGTTTTCATAGAGGCATCTTATGCAAACCCTTTTCAAAAACATTTTGACATGAGACTGCTTTGAAAGAGAAAGGTCCACAGGCAGACATGCTGAAATAGCCGATAAATGAACTTTGACAGAGGAGTAAGAAAGGCCATAGGATAGTAACTCACACAAATATTGTAAAACCAGTGAACAACTCCCTGTGAAAGGGTGCTGCGTATGTCACTGGCAACAACTAGAAAATCTTTTCCATTTGCTAATATATAATTTTCAAGTAGCTGTTCTTCTTGCCTCCATTAGTACCTGCTGCACATTCACAGTACACGGGTGCATAAATGGGATCAAGACCCTATCATCCAGGCAGGCAAAGCTGATTGGTGTTGGAGTGTATCAAACACCCCTGTTCTTGTGGGAGTACATCCAGTCTGTGAGGAAGCTTGAGGTAATTGCTCCAGGCCATTATCAAAAGAAGGGAGAACCATGGCTGCCTTGGCCAGAAGGGAGCCACCCCAATGATCTTAGAGGATTCTGCCTCCTTCTTCTCCTTTTGGCTTTTCCCATTAGGGGGTGTGCCACAGTGGAACAATGCTCTGCAGAATATGAATCTTCAGAAATACTCTAGATATTAGTGGAAAGGGTAGAAAACATGCAGCCACATTCCTGTCCAAAGAAAGGAAAAGGCATCTGTCTTCCAGGCCTTCTTGCATGGAGTCCTTGAGCAGAATCTTGCCATCTGACTGTTCAGAGAGGAGACGAAGAAGTCTACTCGAGGAACTCCCCACAGATGGATCAAATCTCAGAAGAGCCCCTGATCTAGTTTCCACTTATGAGGCTCTGCCCTTTCCTCCTCAGGTTGTCTGCCACACAGTTACGCTTTGTGAGACTGTGCTGTGAAGCTATATTACATGCTAACTTGGCCAGCCTGCAAAGGAGGTACAACCTCGTTCCCCTTATCTGTTTATGTACCACATAAGTGAAGAGGTCCAGGGAACCAAAGATGATTCAGTGAGTTGAGTGCCTTGATAAGAGCAAGCATCTCTTTTACATTTTATTTATGCTACTGCATCTGTCTCTTTTACATTTTATTTATGTTACTGCATCTGTCTCTCTTACATTTTATTTATGTTACTGCATCTGTCTCTCTTACATTTTATTTATGTTACTACATCTGTCTTTCACATTTTATTTATGTTACTGCATCTGTCAGTTTTACATTTTATTTATGTTATTGCATCTGTCTCTTTTACATTTTATTTATGTTACTGCATCTGTCTCTTTTACACTTTATTTATGTTACTGCATCTGTCTCTTTTACATTTTATTTATGTTACTGCATCTGTCCTTGGTGTTCCCCACACCCTGCACTTTTATCCCTCTTGAAACTGCTCCCCAAGCCAAGGCTGAGGCATCTGTGGTGCTGACGATTTTGAAAAAAAGACTCTACAAAGATAAGCAAGTTGTCTACATATGGAAAAGTGTGGGTACCCTGTAACCTGTAATAAGACATAACTTTAGGCAGACACTTGGTGAACACTCTTGGTGTAGTGTATAGTCCAAAGGGTAAGGCAGAGAACTGCTAATGTGATACAGACACACAAAAACCTTAAACACCTGAAATCTGGATAAATAGAAATGTGATGATAAACTTTTAAATCCAGTGTTACCAGGAAACTTGAATGAGGAAAAAGAGGTAACAGGTTGTGAAGTGACACCATTTTGAATTTGGACACTATCACAAACAGGTTTAGGAAATAAAGATTCAGAACTAGGTAACCAAGCATTTTCTTTCTTTGGCACTAAAAACATCCTTAAAAAAACACCCTTTCCCAACTGGGGAAGTGTTAATTGGTTCTACCTCTCCCTGGGACAGCATGTGATGAAGAACAGGTAGACGTAAAAAGAGTCTGGTCTGGAGCATCAGGAATTACTCCCTGGAAAGCACATATATGATGAATTATCTTCAGAAGTATCTGTTGCCTAACAGAAAAGTGGAAATGCAGGTGCCAAGGTGGGAGGGGGGAACAAAGTCTCTTAAATAGTCATTCTGACTTATTGGACTGTCCTTGGCTTGGGAGTTTCCAAAATTCTTCTTGTAACCCCCTTGCTATTTCTTCTTAAATGTAAGTTTAGCTGTATTTTTCTGAGACTATTTATTTTGTTTCTTACCAAAACTGGATGAGGAGTTAGAGAAACCCTTGGAAATTTTGGAAAAGGAGGACTGAAAAATGTTAGAGATTCCCTGGATCAGCTTACCTCTTTCCTCACACTTTTTGATCACATCTGAAGCAGATGGGGCGACAACTAAATCTCTATACAAAGGAAAACTTAAAATTTCATTTAAACCACTGGGAAGTTCAGAGAACACACCCATGCAAACCTCCTCAAAACAGTGTCAGTGGCCATAGCCTTTGAAGAAATATCAACAGAGTTATACACAGATTGCATACAATGAGTAGTGACTTGAACAATAAAAAAAAATTAAATTATTTAAGGCAGATGTTTCCTCACAAGAAAACAATGCAGACAAAACATTCCACATGTGCTCACAATTAGACAGGACAAACATTAACACACAAGCCTGACAATTCAACATTGTGAAAACGCAGAGTTGCAGAAGCATACAGTTTTCCCCATATTTATCAATAATCTTCCCCATTCTTACAAGTAACAGTATTTAGCAGCAGAAGGATTAACTAAACCTATAGCTGTTGGGTCAAGTTTGGGAAGAGTGTATAAAAATGTAAGAGTGAGGAACACACACGCACACGCATACGCACACACACACACACACACACACACACACACACACACACACAGTCACAGACAGACAGACACACACACACACACACACACACACACACACACACACACACACACACACACACACACACACACACACACACACACACACACACACACAGTAACAGGTCATGGCATTTCTAAGGGACTGGGAAACCTCAGTATTCTCTCACTGAAAACAATGGCACATTCTAGAAATGATGTCACAGAAACGGAAAGCGTCACTGGGAGAATCAGAAACTGAGCCTTTCCGCTGAGTCTGAATACGAAATCTAAATTGAAATCCCAGTATCTGTCCCTTCATCTTTCTGTCCATATTCAGAGTCTTGAATCTCTTCAAGAAAGGTAGTATCTCTCTTTATTTTACCAAAACTTCCTTGAAAGAAGGATCAATGGCCTGAATTAAACCCTGAGCCAGATGCAGTAAAATACTCCTATCTGAGGAAATTTGTGCAGGAGTAGATGCATGCTTAGCTCCTGCTTTTTTTTTTTGACAGGAAAAATGGGACCAACAGTGTTATTACTGGCAGTAACAGCTTCCCCAGGGATGGGCACAACGGTCTGACAAAACAGACAAGCCTTCCTTGTTCCCCTTTCCAGGATCAACAAGACTGCCTCCCTCTTGCTCACTGAGGAGACCTGAAAAGCTACAGAGGATGTGGGTATCATACCTCTCAACTTCAGAGCAAGAAATCTGGAGGGGACAAAGGGGCAAAAATAAGGACACTTTTTAAATACGGCTCTTACAAAATTAGAAAGTTGACAGAACAAAAGGTTTTGCATTAGCATGTATTTTCTGAAGGGTAAAAAGTCTGAAACTAAAATGTCTGTCATTATTTTCTGATTTCAGCCTTCAACAATCTGCCCATGATTTGACAGAAAACCACAATTTTATGAGAAAATGATCAAAAATATGAGGCAAAAATCTGGACATTCTGCAAAAATCTGTACAGTTGAGAGGTATGGCTAGCCCCTAGTCCAAAGTGGGTGTAGATGCTACACCAGAGAGATGTGGAGTAAAAGATGAGAGTTCTGAGGTACAAATAGCCACAGCAGGGTCACCCACCTTTGGCTGAGGCAAATTGCTAGCCTGATGTGGTGGCATAGGTTGTTTTCTTAACTTTTTTATTTTTGTGGCTGGAAGAAGGACCAACCATAGGACCAACAGTTTGTTCCATGGTCAAGATAAAAAATACTTCCTTGCCAGGGAAAACAAGCAGCACATGTTGGTAAAATAAAAAAAAAAGTCTTTAAAAAAGTCACTTTACTCCCATGAAAATCACAGTAAAAAGTTCTTTAAAGCACTATGCCAGCTCCACAAAGTAAAATAAACACAATTTTTCCACAGAAAAAAATGGCTTGCGGTTAAACAAATGATCGAAAAAAAGATCGCTTCTGCTTAAAAGTACAGTACAGTCTCATAACAGTTTGTTAAAACACAAACTCCTAGCTTCAAAATAATCTTCCTGAAAAGGAAAGTATAAATAAGCAAAATCATTAAATGAATTTTTTTTCACCAAAGGGAACTTATCTGCACAGCAAAGGAACAATACAAACTATCCATTCTTGAAAACCTCAGCGGAGTGTACTCTTTGGAGGCAGTAAAGCCCTGAAGGACTTGGCACCCAAACTTGTCTTTTAGTCAGCTCAGTTTGCGCTGCCAAACAGTTCTGGGCATGTGCAAGGTGCCCTGAAGTTTTGGAAGCTGACCAGCTGTTATATCTTAGGCATTATATAACTCATATAGCTAAGGCTATTTAGCAGTGATCAATATGAAAAGCATCACATTCTACCGATTGTGCTAGCACTGCACAGAATTATCTTACAGTCACAGTTTACTTCTTTACACCCTTGTTGCCTATTGTTCTCTTATTTTCATTTCTTACACATGTGGTCATCCTTGTCAATGGTCAGTAGTGGTGTTACAGCTGTCAAGAATTTATTTATTTATTTATTTTATTTTACATTTGTTGAATCCGTTTACAGTAGAGGCCCGGGGAGAAAAGCTCCAGTACAGTAAAAATTACAGTGTTGAATATAAATAAAGTAAAAATATTTAACAATACATCAAAGATTATCTACATAGATTTTTAAGTGGTACAAGAGTGGCAAGGCAATAACATTTCAGAAACTTATCAGTCTTACATTTCAAGAGAAAAAACAAACAAATTTAAAATGTACAAGTATAGTTCTACTAGTAACATAGTAGGCTATAAAAACAAGACTAAGGATAGAATGATTTAAGGCATAACTAAGATTAAAAATATGTTTCAGTCGGGATTGGTACAGGACATAGCCAATGTGATTCTGAGGGAGTTGATTCCATAGATTCTTCCAAGAAGAAGCCTCAAACAAGAATGAAGTAATAGAAACAGGAATTGGAGCATCTGACATAACAAGTAGATGGGGAAAAGTGACAGACAAACAGATAACACTGACATTAGATTCTAAAAAGGAATTACTTACATGCTTACACAGAGTGTAAATGTGAGGGACACTGAATTCTTTGAAAGACTATGTCAGGAAATTGAATATAACGTAATATTTTCAGGTAAGGAAAGAAGCGATTATAAAAACATTTCTGATTTCGCAAAAATGTTGAAAACCTAATGTGTTTAACTCCTATTACATCTACTTGTTACTATAGCTGAAAACAATTATGAAACAAAAATCAGGGATGCATTGAATAAGCCTGCAAAAGATCATTTTTACTATTTGACTAATGAACAGATCAGTGCATTAAAAAGTTACAAAAATGAAAAGTCATTTAAAATAATAAAACCGACAAGGATGAGGTGTGGCTCTTATGAATATTTTAGATTACAATAATTAGATTAATGTAATGTTTAGTAATGAGTTTGCTTATAAACATTTACTAAACTTGATATCTTGAAGGAACATAAATTAATTGGTTATTAAACCATGCAATTATAGCTAAGGATTTTATCACAGAATTAGTACAATATTTACTTTCCCCAACAAGCACACACCCATGTCATCCTACAAAAAGAAAGCACCTACCCATCCCACAGAGAACAGCATTCCTTCTTGGGACTCTGACCCTTAAGCTCAAAAACTGGAGACTTTCTTTTACTTTGCAAGAAAACTCTGTAAAACATATTTTCCTCCCTATAGTTTAAGGCCTCTTTCACTGCCTGCACCGAGCCTGCAGGCACCAGAGACTAATCCGAATTACATCAAACATGCCTCCTCTTGTACTTGCCTATAAAGTGTGGAGGAACCACACACACAGTGTCTCACGCACACACACGCATGTGCACACACGTGCATGGTGTCTCACGCATGCACATACGCGAGCACGCACGCGCACACACACACACACACACACACACACACACACACACACACACACACACACACACACACACACACACACCCCTACCCAATGGTGGCATTCACGTTTTTCTCCAACAATGAAATTATATGCAGCCAAGCAATTTTCTGAATCATTCAGAAGCATGAATTGGGAGCTTCTGGTATTTCCAGAAAAGACAGCATATGGCTAATTAGCATTAGCGACTCAACTGGACTGCAGCATTATCATGCATCTCTGCCAGTGAGAGAAAACCTCAAAGGCAGGGCAGTTCATGAATCAGAAAGGCTTACCATGAGAGGGGAAATGTCTTTATGAAAGTTTCTACCTCTAATAAGCCTCTCTGAATCCCAGCCAATGTTTTTCATTCATATTTATTCAAAAGGTTAAATGCTATGGTCATTTTATAAAAGACATTTGATGATTTGAGCAAGTAGTATTGAAGAATTATTATGCACTAATAGTGAAATATGAGTGCAGCTTTCCACAGGTTTACATTTATGTATAGTGATTCAAGTATAACGTATTTACACCTGAAAAAATAAGAATATGGATATATGGATACCCAGAAGATAGCTAGGAAATTGTATAGAAAAGAGATTAGTAATAATACACTATTTCATTATGATAGTATGCATCCTTCCTACTTTAAGTCTAGTATCGTTAGATAGCAAGTTATTCATGTTAGTAACTTTACACTGGAACAAAAAGAATTTGTAAAATGAAATGTAAGAGCTTTTCAAAGTTGTACATCAAGGAATTATCCTCTGCGGGTAGTTGGGTTAGAAATTTTTTGAAAGTCAGAGAAAAAAAGGCACATTTTACAGGGAAAGATACAGTCTCTTGCCTCCAACTTCAAACTGAATGCTTATGTCCCCAAGGAGGACACATCACCCAAGTCCTTCCGTCTCTCTTATCTTATGAACACCTACATGGTATGGAATGTTACATCATTAGCAGTCTACATATATCTTGGATTCCAGAGCATCTTCTACAAAAAAACTTAAAAAGCATAAGATAAATAAGTGTAAAGATTTTGTGAAAAATAAAATTTATTAAAACCATACCAACAGCAATGTTATCAGTAAGAAGCATTTTTTACAGTTATAACAGTCAGTGCATTCACAGTCTTTCCATAAATACTGTATACTAATGCATACAAATCTCAAATTATATTTTTTGTTAAACTTTCACAAACAAATGGTCATATCTTGGAAACTACATTACCTAGAGATGTATTAGTAAAGCATTTTGTTAAACAGAAATAAGGTTTCACATGACAAGAAACTCCTCTGTGAGTGAATGTTTATTTTGACATTTATAAAATATTAAAACAACAATATAAATAAGCAATAAGACTGATTATAACATGTCATCTCTGAAAAAACGAGAAACGTGCACGCTGATTGGCCAATCCAACCAGCGTGCACACTGTAATACTTGTTATACCAGATATACCTGTTGCTCAGGCTGCTGCAGAGAGCTTGACCTACTGCTAGCTGTGACATTGAGAAAAGATGTGTTTAATCTTATTTTTTTGTCTGCATTTTGATTTAATATCTCTGTAAATTGTACTTATTCTTCTTCTTGTGTGTTATAGCTGTATATTCTCTTAGTGTTGACTTCAGTTGTACTGAAACCCTTTGTCTGGAGGTCTTGTCTGTTTTCTTAGTGGCAGTAAGTTTTCAGAACTAGTTTAATCCGGTCAAAGTATTCCTGCATCTGTATTGTTTGGTTTCTGTCCTGTGTTTTAAATCAGATATACCTGTTGCTCAGGCTGCTGAAGAGAGCTTGACCTACTGCCAGCTGTGATATTGAGAAAAGATAAGTGTTTATTGGCTTTTTTGTCTGCATTTTGTTTTAATATCTCTGTAATCTGTACAACTGTACTTATTCTTCTTCTTGTGTGTTATAGCTGTATATTCTCTTAGTGCTGACCTCAGTTGTAGTGAATTGTTTTGTCTGGAGGCCTTGTCTGTTTTCTTAGTGGCAGTAAGTTTTCAAAAATAGTTTAATTTGGTCTAAGTATTCCTGCATCTGTATTGTTTGGTTTCTGTCCTGTGTTTTAAATCAGATATACCTGTGCTCCGGCTGCTGCAGAGAGCTTGACCCACTGTCAGCTGTGATATTGAGAAAAGATAAGTGTTTCTAATTTTTTGTCTGCATTTTGATTTAATACCTCTGTAATCTTTACAACTGTACTTATTCTTCTTCTTGTTCATCCCCACCCGCCCTCCTCTTTTCTTGTTTTGATGTTAGTGTTGGTGGCTCTGGAATTTTCCACCCCTTCTGTAAGTCTCTATTTGAACACTCCTCCTGAGTCCATAACCAAATACAGTGAGATCATATTCTGAGTCTAGTGTTCACTCTACATAATACAGAGAGAAGATTTGAGAAGGCCAACTCACTTACGTTCTTCCTTCATCTCTCCTTGCACTTTACTAACAAAAAAAATAAAAATTAATCTGCTTTTACTGTATTTGTGTTTCCTCCTTCTTTATTTTGCTTTTGCCTCTTCTTAAAAGTACTCAATTGTATTTATTCTGCTGCACTTATTGCTGCTTGGTAGTAGCTTTATTAAATTGTAACTGTTCTTCTATGTCTTTTGGTTTACGCACTTGGGCTTCATACCGGCTGTTTTACATTAAGAAGGTTTGTGGTCTGCACTGTTGTGGCAGGACAGGTAGATTACATCCTTCTAAGCTGGGAATTGCTGACTGAAAGCTCAGTGTCTGCTATTCTAAAAGTGTATTAGTTCTGGTTTAAGCACTTGGGCTTCAGGCCAGTTATTCTACATTAAGAAGGTTTGTGGTCTGCACTCTTGTGGGAGGAGAGGCTGGATTCTGCCCTTCTGAGCTGGGAATTTCTGTCACAGGCTTATTGTGCCTGGTTATTCAAACTGTTTCTTTCTCAAATTGGTGCACCTTGTTGCTGTAGCACAGGACCAGATTCAGGCCTGCTGAATCTAGCTTTGTTTGTATAATTTGAGCACTAATCCAGGCCATCTTTTTTGGAGAAGGTTTCCCTGCACCCTAGTAGCGGGAGTGTGCAGTTAGAACTTGTCTGATTGAAGACTGCTGGAACAGGGCTCAGTTTTGAGTTTTTTCTGGTTAATTGGGTAACTTGTTTAAAGCATATTGTTCATTTTCTATTGTTTTATATATATATATATATATATATATATATATATATATATATATGTATATATAAAAAATTGCACTTTTTTCATCTGCTTTTACTGTATTTGTGTTTCTTCCCACTTTATTACTAGAGGTATTGACTACAACTCTGAACTGAGATATATAACAATAATCATCTTTTTATGTGCATTTAAAGTGTTTTTTGATTGCATCTGCTTTATTTTCTGGAAAAAAAAAAAAAAAAAATATATATATATATATACATACATACATACTTGTTTCCCACCTTTCTAGACTAGTATAGTCCAGTTTTCAGGTTACTGCTGAGTTCAGGGCTGTGTTACAGATCTCTGTGTTTGCCCATACCTTACTTGGATAGAAGGAAGTTTCTCTGTTCACCTGTCAGAGAGAGGAGCTTTGTGCAGCCTATCTGTCCATGAAGGAGTGGTTTCAGGTCAGTGGCCATTTTGGGCTAATTTCTATCTCTTTCATTTCCCTGCTATAAAAACCGCATTTGCCCAGTTTTGCGCACCTGGCAGCGCCCGTTAGCTAGGGTATAACAACTATTCTTGGCTCCACAAAGTCTCCTCTTCAATTTTTGCCTTGGAACTAGACAAACTTTCAACTTAACCACTCAAGCCATTCATTTCTCAGCCCGGCACTTTCTTAAAACTCATAGCAAGCACTTATAAACCCCAGCGCTACAGAAGGACAGGGCTCTCTATTCGACCTTACCAGCCATTCAGTAAAACAGTTTACTGTACCTATCCAGGCATGTCCACAGGGCAGTTGCAGGTATACTCTCCAGTACAACTGGTGAATCTGGGCATTTTGAGGCAATGTAACAACTGCCTCATGTACACAGACAACCCTCTCCTCCTACCACCAAACACTAATACATGCGAGAGATGCAATTATACAGCCAAAATGGAGGCTAAGCTCTCTCAACCAAAGACTAGATTAGACAGTCACGAGGAGAAGGGAAATACTGGCATCACACCACCAGTCTCACATAGATCCATTAAACCAGAACCGGTAAAAAACACACGTAAATACACGAAAACATACTCAGAGGCTCTAAATAAAAATCTGCAAAAGCAACAGAGCCCTCCAAAGCAGAAATCCAAACAACCTCCACCCCCCCAACACAAACTATGAAACACATACTTCACAAAACCAGTGTGCCACGCAATCACAGCCCTCAAGGCAAAATAACATACCCAACATACTAGTAATAGGTGTCTTTATAGTCAGGCACACTGACGTCCCACTCACTAGGCTGAATAAGGAGAAGGTTACTATTAGCTGCCTGTCGGGTGCCAGGATCCGCCACATAATACAAGCACTCAGGTCACTCCAGAACAAGTACAAATATGACTCTGTCATTGTCCATGTTGGTGTGAATGACCTGAGCCGTACCTCCCTGGACTACATGAAAAGAGACATGGAAGAGCTCTCTGATCACGTAGCCCAGGCCGGTATGATCCTGACCCTGAGCAGCATCCTGCCCTCACCAAGAATGATACCATGGTATAAAGAAAAAATGATCAATTTCAACATTTGGCTAAGTTTCTGGTGTCATTCAAAGGGGATGCAGTGTCTGCCTGCCTGGGATGACATGCTCGACAAGCCACGCTGCTTTGCTAGAGACAGCTTGCACCTCTCACCCTTAGGCTTTCGAATACTGGCCAAGGCTCTTGCCACCCCTATATTGCCTTTTTTAGGCAAGGCTCAAAAGATAAACCCACCGCCGTAAATAGCGCAAGTAACAAAAAACTGAGGTTAATGCTACTCAATGCCATAAGTCTAAACCTCAAAATGCATGCACTCGAGGCACTCCTCAGTATGGAGAAAATCGATATATGTGCTGTAACAGAAACCTGGTTTAAGGCTCCAGAGAGCACCCCAGCACTACCAGGCTACAACTCATACCATACATTTTGGCCACAGAACCCAGACCGAAATACAAAAGGTGGGGGAGCATCCATATTCATCAAGGATACCCACACCTCCATGTTAGTGGCACAGCACAATGCTTCAGAGATTATCCACGTGCAACTAACAACAGGCAAAACTGCAATTCAAATTGCAGCTTGCTACATATCACCCACCAGGTCCCAGGATCCCCATTCTGCATTTCTGGAATCACTGGGTAACACAAAGGTCCTACCAAATACCCTAATATTGGGTGATTTCAACTACCCAAACATTAACTGGGAGAACTACTCAAGTACTAACTCCCTTGCCCAACATTTCCTAGAATTTATAAACTCAAATGCCCTGGAACAACTGGTTAACACTACCACCAGAGATGACAACATATTGGACCTAATCATCACCAACATGGGAGACCGGTGTTCCACACCAGAGGTCAACCTCTTGCTGGTTAGATCTGACCATAAACAAATCACTTTGGATATCCACATTCTGTCCCCAACCTCAGACAAGGAAATCACTGTGAAAAACTTTTCAAAAGCAAACTTCACGTTACTTAAAACAGATGTGGATAGTTTCAAAGCCCCCATGCTAAAGGATAACACTGTCCAAGATGCAAAATCATTTAATAATGCATTCTACGGGCACCTACAAGAATGCCTGGATCATGCTATCCCAGGCAATACCAAGACTCACTCATCCAAGAAAAGGAAACCAGTCTGGTGGACCCCTGCCATAAACAAGCTATACAACAGAAGGAGGAAACTCGTACAGAAAAGAGTAAAATCCCAAGAAGGAAAGACATCCCTGATCAGTATCAGCAAGAAACTACGATCCCTCATAAAATCGTCCAAGGCAAGCTTTGAAAGAAATCTTGCCAAAGACTTCAAAGATAACCACAAGGCATTCTTTAGCTATGTCAAGAATCTAAGTGGCAATGCTCAGATCTGCTCAGAATTAGTGTAGAATGGCACAAAATACACTGAACCAACCGATATTGCCAACATCCTGGCAGACAGGTTCAGTGCAAACTTCACCCCCCTCTCACTCCCAAAAGGGCCCATAACCATACCAGAAGAATGTAGAGTCCCTGAAATCACTCAGGTTAAAATAGCCCTCTCCAAAGCCAAAAACACAGCATGAATGGGACTGGACGGTGTCCCAGGCTGCGTCCTACACGAGCTCAAAGATGAATTAACCCCTAACCTAAACACACTGTTCAAACTCAGCCTCTCCACAGGCTACGTACCCATAGAGTGGTGCACAGCAACGGTTATTCCGCTCCACAAAGGTGGAGCCACAACAGACCTCGGGAACTATCGCCCTATAAGCCTGGCTAGCTTGGCCTGCAAGGCTATGGAGCGCATCATCATGGAACTCATTAACAGAGATACTGGGAACCTCCAAACACTGGACCCTACCCAGTTCAGCATTGTTAAGGGCAGATCATGCCTCCTAAATCTGGTGGACTTCTTTGAGACAGTTACCAAGGCTATAGACAAAGGGAAAGGTGGTACACACAGCCTACCTAGACCTCGCAAAGGCCTTCAACACCATTCTCCATTCTGGTATTATAGACAAGCTCACCAGCATGAACATAAACCCCTATGTCACAAGATGGGTTTCCAATTGGCTCACGGACAGAACCCACATGGTGAGAGTTGCGAGAGCTAGGTCTGACTCTAAACCGGTTACAAATGGTGTACCCTAGGGCTCAGTCCTAGGAACCCTCCTGTTCGGCATATACTTCTCAGAGGTACAGACAAGCACAGGAGGACTACAGCTGACCAAGTTCGCAGACGACTGCAAACTAGAGGCTATAATTGACTCATTGGCTGACACAGACATCCTCCAAAAGGGTCTCACTGAGACGGATACCTGGTGTCAAAATCATGGCCTCAAGCTAAATGCCAAAAAGTGCATAGTTATTCCCTTTGGAAATAAAGTACCACAAACTACCACATAGGTGGTAGTCCCCTAAATACGGAAAACGTAATAAGGGATCTGGGGACCCAAGTAGATAGTAATCTCTCCTTTGATAATCACATTGCCAAAGTGGTTAGAAAATCCTTCTATGTGGCCCACCTAATCACAAAAGGGTTTGCATCCAGATCAAAAGAGGTCATTGTACCCCTCTATTCATCACTCATCAGACCCATCATAGAGTACAATGCCCCATTTGGGATGTACTTTACAAGACACCTGCAACAGCTGGAAAGACCACAGAAGTACCTCACCAAGAGGATCACTGGCCTCAAACAGATGCCCTATGCAGCTCGACTGAAGAAACTCCAGCTGTACTCGGTTGCATACCACCTGCTCAGAGGTGATCTCTGCCTGACATATAAGGCCATGTCCAACCCAGAATTGATGGACATGCTCCACCTAAAGAAAACCTTATCCCCTCGAGCCACATGCTCTAAGGATCTAAACCTCACCACAACAATAAACAGGACATGCTGGAGGGATAGATTCCTGTCCCAGAGACTTTCCATGCTTTGGAACAAGATTCAAATCTACATTAGGCAGAGCTCCTCGCTAGCACTCTTCAAGAGAGATCTTGACGAGTGGATGGGAAACAGAAAGTTTACTCCAGGGATCACTTTAGTGGCACTGCTGGACAGAGGCACAGGGAGCTAATCTAAGGGGGGGTGAAAACCAACACATTCTGGCTAGGCTTATAAATGCCTTCGGGCAGATAGCCTAGTACCTATCTATGAACCTATAAATCCAAAGTAACCTAAGTTACAAGTCCGGCTGCTAAGAAATAATGCAGTCTTGCCTTTCTTTTCGGAGATGGCACTGTATAACAGCAAAGTTTTAACAGCCAGATTGAAAAATAATGTGCCTCACCCAATCTAGAAACTGATGTATTTACTTCTGTGAAGAAAGGCACTTTTCTTCCTCCACAAAGTTTCCTAAGTCAAGGAGCAGGCTTACCTTTTTGAGATAACGATCACCCAGTAAGACTGGAGTCCTGCACACCACCGTCCCTCTGTAATTCTTTGTATATACTTTAACGATTCATGCAACCTAAGGATGACAGTCTACAGAACCCATAATATTCCATCTTGGGCTTGGATTTCCAGTTTCCGGTTTAGAAGGCAGTTTGAGACGCCTATGCTTTGTATGGATTTAGTGACCATTTGAAGTGTAGCAGTTTGGTTAAATTTTGGTTATGGATACTTAAAAGTAGTTTAAGTGTTTGACAAACATGCAGTGTTCTGTTTGAATCTTGGCTGTTTTAAAGCTTGCTTGTCAATAAAAATAAATTGTGTGTTTTAAATGCTGCGAAAATATTAAAGATTGTGAGGATTGTAATTTGTACTAGAAACAAATATACCGTCAGAACCAGACAGTTGTTATAAACGCTCGTTGAGTGCTGAATTGCAATGTCTATTTCTAAACAGGAAGTAGTGATGGTGTCAAATAGGCTGTTAAGGCATTGCCTTGAACTCCTCCGGTTTTTTTATTTATTTTTTTTTTAGTTTACTTTCTATTTAAGTAAGTCCTCCTGAATAGTATTAATGCTTAGAGCAACACAGAGGCAAACTTTAAATTGTAGTTTCATTCAGTTTTAGCATAGCTCTGAATGAATAAAGGACAATTCTTAACAAAATCCAGGACAAATCCAGAAGTAATCAGGGACAGCTTTAAAATATTATTATACAACGTCACCTCCTACCGTTTGGAATATAATTCTCAAAAGTTCAAGACAAAACAGAGGGGCTGTAGCTAACTACATCAAAGTGTGGACTATTTTATTTCACAAAATGGAAGAATACAAAGTAAAGCACGCAAAAACCTAAATAACAACAACACAAACATAACACAACACAAAACTAACATCACTGTATAATAGCAATATCTCATGGTTGGGTGTGGGTAATGCTGGATTTACCCACGGTTGGCTTGGTTTGGTCACCCTTGTGACAAAACCATGCCAACAGTGGGTAAATCTAGCATTTCCCACATCCATCCCTGGGTTATTGGTATAATATCTCTACAGATGTGTGATTTACAATGCAAATATCATAGACAGTTTTCTTCAAGTATATCTAAGGTTTCACCTGATGTCTTGCAGTAGTTTGTAAATCACTTGGCTTTTGAAATATTAAGTACATATGGAAATATTGTTTATTTTTATAATTACCAACAAACAGCTAGCAACATCTCGGGTATAATGTGATATAAATGGACATTGACAATGAATTCTTCTGTCTCCCTCAATGGCATTTCACCACATCCTTCAATAACATGTAGGGCTCTCAGCTGTGAAAACATGATCAAAACTATGAACATATGAATAAGTGACAAATTAATCGATTCATTTCTCTGCTGGCCAAAATCTTAGACTAACAATCTTGGTGTCATTTTGTTAATAACTCTTTGCACTAAAACTGCCTATTATTAATTGAGAAGTCACTTGGTTAAGGAAGCCAGACCCAAAAAATTCTGAGCACAATAAGGAGCTTAGAAGCTATAGATGTGTGTTTAAAAAAATGTGGTTTTCTGTCAAATTATTGGCAAATCATTAAAAACTGAAGTCAGAAAATAATGACACACATTTCAGCTTCAGAATTCATACCCTTCAGAAAAATTCATGCTAATGCAAAACCCATTACTCTATCAACTTTCTAGTTTGTACGAGCGATATTTAAAAACTGTCCTTATTTTAGAGCCTTTGTCTCCTCATTATTTATGGTTTTGTTTAGATTTCTTGATCTAAAAGGTTAAAAGGTTGAGAGGTATGTTCCTGTGTCCAGTACATCTTGCAGTAAGCATCTATGAATCAAGCAACTCAAACTTTAATGGCTCAACCAAACAAACATTCCAACTTCTTCACTCATCAAACATCAATGAATGGGCTTCAAAAGAAAATTCTGACGTCTCAGAATCGGCCAAATACAGGTCATGGAATAAAGACAAAAATAAACTGCTAATTTACAAGAGAAATATAGATTTAAAAAACAGTGTGATCACAGGAAAATACTGCAATATTTGTAGTTCACAAGGAAAAAAAGAATTCCTCTTTACTGAACAGTACATGTCATCTTTTTTAAGCATACCAGGTAGTGAAAACATGAAAAAAAGTCTTCACAGCATGTAAACCATTTCAAAATACACGACTTAGGACTCTTAAACTTTATTAGCAGATGTATACCAAAGAGTAGCCACTAAAGGTGACCCAAGACCCAAAATAGTACAGCAGATTTATCCCAGACTAAGCACTGACATATTTTTTAAATTAGTTTTGCTGAAAATATATGTGGAGGTTTTTCCAGTACAGAATATTGTAAAACCTGTTTTCATAATATGTGAAAAAACAATCTCTTATTCAAATCTTGTTACACCGCTTCCATCAAAATTACCTTTCCATATAAGTCTATTATTAATATAGATTTTTTAAGACTTTCTAAAGATGAATGATTTACTTTCAATGCAGCTATTTAAAAAATACAATCTTCTACACCTTCCTTTGAAGAAACCTACACAATTCTATTAATAATTAGTTTGTCATGGTTAATTCACAATGTAAATATATACCTCATCAGGACATGTTTGAAGATACATACACGCTTTATTCCGGTAAGAACTATTTTGGGAAATGCATTGTTTCTATAAATAAGTAAAAACTCGGGTAAAGACTTCTTTATGAATGAAATATACTAGTCTCTGACCCAGTGAGGATCCACTGGCCTCCATGCCCTGGGGGAGGGGCACTTTCTACAAAACAAATCATTAGATTCATATATAAATCAACACTGTTCTATGAGAGACAGTACTCTACTGTTAAGAAAATCACTACAGTTTATTTCAGCTAGACATATCGTTTCTAGAAAGAAGGTTAAGTTGTTGAAGAACTCAGCCCATTCCTTCAGGTTTGATAACCTCATACTACTCGAGTATTAACAGTTTACTAGAAAATATTTTAAGCTTTAAGAACTCCATTTGTATTACCAAACCAACACCTTAATGAACATGTTTACAATGACAGGGTGTCCACGATACTCAATTAAATATTTACTCAGAAATGAGTTATCTCAAAATATGTTTTCCTCACGTTTTTACATATAACACAACAGCTAGCTACAGCTATGTCTAAAAACATTCACACAATTTTTTTTTTTTAGTTTAGGCAGCAGTGTAATCCCATAATGCTTCCTCTCTATTATCTCCTTTTTGCCACTTTACAACAGAACCTGTTAGATTTCCAGTGTCCTAAAGGAAAGGACGGAGGAGCCTTACCCTATAAGGTACTTGCATTGAAGTCTTAACACAGTTATGACTATCCAGCAGGAAATTATACAAAACACTTCAATAGCATGACATTTTTCTTTTTCTTTACCATTTATTTATTTTATTTTATTTTACATTTGTTAACCGGGCTAGTCTGGCTGGATACATGTCCATTTTCAGCAGAGGCCCGAGGAGAAAAGCTCCACTATCAGACTAAGACAATACATGAGGAATACTTTACTAAATAAATCAATTTTTAAAAAAAAAACAAAAAACAAAAATGTACAAAGACAAAATACAGTTTGCCTGGACTAATTTAAGTAGGTAACAAACAGAGTTCACATTATGTGGCTGAGGAGTTAAGCTCAGGCACAAAAATATAAAGTTGAGTTAAGGATATCTGTAGTAAAGCTAAATAATTTAATCATCGGTCAGAAGGCTAGAAGACAGATTCGTAGTTAGCAGAGGAAAGAAACTGATGGTTACAAGTGTTAAAAAAGCAAGTTAGAAGGTAAACAGGTAGATAGGTAGTAAAGCTATGGGAAAAAGGGGAGAAAAGATAGATAGAAATTGTGGATAGAATATGGTTACGAGGGTAAAAGTATTTTAACATAGTTAAATGTTAAGAAAGTCAAGTTGAAAAGGAGAGTGAGGAAGCAGGATAGAGATGAAATGCTATGGTAGTAGGATAAAGATGGTCTAGGTATGGCTGGAAAGTAAATAGAGAGAGGATGGCTATACGGTGAAGTAGGCAATAAGATTGGAGAAAAGAGTGAAGGTCCAGTGAAGGGGGCTGAGGATGTTAGTCTAGGTAAGAAAGGGAGTGGAAAGAATTGCGGATAGAATATGGTTACGTGGGGTAAAAGTATTTTAACATAGTTAAATGTTAAGAAAGTCAAGTTGAAAAGGAGAGTGAGGAAGCAGGATAGAGATGAAATGCTATGGTAGTAGGATAAAGATGGTCTAGGTATGGCTGGAAAGTAAATAGAGAGAGGATGGCTATCTGGTGAAGTAGGCAATAAGATTGGAGAAAAGAGTGAAGGTCCAGTGAAGGGGCTGAGGATGTTAGTCTAGGTAAGAAAGGGAGTGGAAAGAATTGCAAGTAGCAGACTGTTTAGAGTAATGAACAGTACTATGCTCAGTCAGGATTGGAGCAGGGGCATAGCCAGTGAATTAGTAGGTGGTTTTTATCTGTTTTTGAAAAGGTGACATGATGTTAGGGAGGTCAGTTCAATGGGAAGTTTATTCCAGTAAGAACCGATAGTGTTTGCAAATAGGGAATCACCTGATTTGTTATGAGATTTCAAGGTAGTAACTAGTAGCTTGTTGGCTGATCTGAGTGTCTTGAGATTTTTATAAGGTGTGATGAGTTTATTTAGTATGGGTATATTGGAGGGTAATGAAGAATTTTGAAAGTGATGATTAGTTGTTGTAGGAGTATAAGGTTCGGGAGTTCAAGCCAGTTGAGTTTCTTTAAGTTAAGACAGTGGTGAGTTTGGAAAGGTGAGCCAGTGGCAAATCTGGCTATACTGTGGTAGGCAGTATTCAGTTTCTGAAGATTGCCTTTAGATAAGTTGACAAAGGAGGGGGAGACGTAAGTTAGTGTAGAGATAAGGTGAGTTTGGGCAAGGGCTACTCGGGAGGTTGAAGTGAGATAGGGCTTTAGCCTGTATAGGGCACCAATCTTTTTATTGACAGTTTTGATAGTTAAATCAATGTGACAGGCAAAATTTAGCTGGTTATCTATGGTGACGCCTAGGAGTTTAGTGCAGTTGTCAGGTTTGATGATAGTGCCATTACAGGATGTTATAGAAAAAGAGATAGGGGTGGATTTAGAGGTAGGGGTAAAGAGTAGTAGTTTGGTTTTTTTGGGATTAAGGAGGAGACAGATGTGTTGAAACCAATTTTCTGCTGCAGTAAAGACTACTTGGGTAGTGGAGTGGAGTTCTGCTGGGGTAGAGGCAGAGCAGATGAGAGTGGAATCATCTGCATATTGTATGCATGTGGATGTTGGTAGGGAATTGGGCAAATTATTGATGAAAATGGAGAAAAGTAGGGGGCCTAGGATAGATCCTTGTGGGACACCAATAGTAACAGGGAGTTGAGTGGATAGATGGCTGTCCCAGGGACAGCTTGTTTTCTATTAGTCAAATGAGTTGAACCACTGTAATGCTTGAGAATCCAGTGATAGAGATTTTAAGGTATCAAGGAGAAGTTGATGGTTGACCATATCAAATGCTTTTGAGAGGTCCAGAAATAGTGCAGATGAGAATAGGTTTCTATTTCGATTTTTATTTATGGTGTCAGAGAAGGAGAGAAGGGCAGTAGTAGTGCTGTGGTAGGGTCTAAAACCATGTTGAGAGTCTACAAGCAGGTTGTTATTTAAGAGATAGTTTAGAAGTTGATGGTGAATACAGCGTTCCATTATTTTGGATAGAGGATAGAAGGGCAATAGGTCTAAAATTGGATAGTTCATTAGAGTTTCCACCTTTATGGAGTGGAATAATGTGGGAGATTTTCCAGCAGGATGGGATTTTGGATTCTGTTATGGTTCTGTTTATTAAGATGGATACTGGGTAGGCTATTTCTTTTGCAGCTAATTGAAGGTATTCAGCTGGAAGTTTGTCAGCCGAGGGTGCAGGGTTTTAGTTTAGAAAGTAGTTTCTGTATATAGGTAGTTGAGACGGTTTCAAGTTTTAGTGTATAGGTATTGTTGGGGATGGGGGTAGTTTGGAGGGAGGGGGGTGGAGTCATGGTGCTTGCAAGTGAGTTTACAGTTTGAGAGAAGAAATTGTTAAAGGTGTTGGCTATGATGTTAGGTTGTTTTTGTGCTAAGCTAGCTGGGGTAGGTGTTTTGGTGTTGCCTGGGTGGAGTAGTTTATTAATTCCTGACCAGAATTTTTTTGGGTTTTGGTTTTGGTTTTGTTGGTATTGAAAGTTGTAGTTTTTTTTGTCTAGGATGACAAGTTTCTTTGTTTTGTTTCTTAGATGTTTGAAGGTTTGATGGTCAGTAGGGCTTTTAGTGGATCTCCATTTTGACCATGATTTATTTCTCGCTCTCATAGTTTGTTTAGTTATAACAGAGAGCCAAGGAGCTGCTTTGGATCTGATTCTGACTAACCGGGATGGGGCATGTTGGTTTAGAATTTGTAAGAAGGTGTTGTTGAAATGCGTTACTGCTTCATCTATTGGGAGGTATTTTAGAGTTGATCAGTTATATTCTTTGAGTTCAGTTTGAAAGGATGTGAGATTGAATGCTGTTTTGTTGTATTTAGTTCGATAAGTAGTTTGTTTAGGAATGTTGCATTTTGTTTGGTGATAAAGGTAAGGAGGTGGTCACTAATATTGTCAGGAGTATACCTGTTTTATAGGAGAGGGATTGTTGTTGGTCAGTATCCAGTCTAGGATCGTTTGTTTGTGGGTGGATTTATGTATTCTAGTAGGGGAGTTAATGGTTTGGTGAAAGTTAAAGAGGTTAAGGTGTGTGGTGGGTTTGGGGGATATGCAGGAGTTCCAGTCGATATTAAAATCACCTAGGATTATGGTTTCCTGGGGGAAGGTGCTAGAAATCCAGCTTAGGATATTTTCCAGGGTGTGGATGTTCTTGCCTGGGGGGATGTAGGAACATATTATGTTTATAACTTTGGTTTTGTTAATTTGGAGTTTAGTGGAAAGAATTTCAGCATTTCCTGGTGTGGGGGGGAAGGAGTTAATTAAAGCCACCTGAAGTTGGGATTTGAACAGGAGGGCCACTCCTCCACCTTTTTTATTAGGACAGTCTTGTCTTAAGGTACTATAGCCTGGGGGGGTGAATTCATTGTCTTTGGTACTAGGTTTAAGCCAGGTTTCTGTGAGACAGAGGATATCAAAGGCATAAAAATCAATTAAGGCATGGAGTTGAGTGACTTTGTTGTTAATGCTACGAATATTAAGATGAGCAATAGAGAGGGAGTCAGAGGAAAAGGGTGGGTTAGAATAATTGGTAGTTTGTTTTAGAGGGCTTTGATTTTGGAGGGTATTGGGGCCAGGGTTGGGGTGGATATCTCCATATATAAGTAAAAGAGTTTGGGGTGGTTGTAGGGGTTTTGTATATTTGACTGGTATTAGAATGAGTCTTTTGGAGGTTGTGAGTTGGTAGTGGTGGGCTTTATGGTAGAGAGGGGGGAGGTAGGTACAGGTAGCTAGTATATTAATATGTGATTGTTTGGGTAGGGGAAGTGTAGTTGTAGTATGTTTGGTTGAAGTAGGAGTTTGGTAAAGTTTGAGATTTTCATAGGAGGTAAGGGTGTAGTAGTAAAGTAGGATGTTTAGGAGAAGAAGAGGAAAGAGAGATTTAAGGGTTAAGGGCATGTTTTTATAGAGTATGAGGTTAGAGATTATAGGTTTGTAGGGAATAGGAGGGGTGGTTTCAAGAGAGGGTGTGGTTGAAGGAGTGAGGAATTAATTGGTGGATGTGTAGGAGAGAGGTTATAGGTTGCTGTTTAATTGGGGGTGTGTCTAGGGAAGTATAAAGGTAGGACCCCTGGGGGTGGGTGGGAATTGGGGGTAGGGAGGGGAGCGGAGTGAGCGTAGCGAACGGAGCGGGGAACAACAAGACGACCAGTTGCAGAAAACAATCAGGCAAGAGGTAGAGAACAGGTGTAAAAGTAAAGGTGGGTTAGAAAGGTAGAGAAGACTTGTGGGGGGTTAGTAATAAAATACTGGGTAAGGTAAATGAGATGTGTTTGAGAAAGAAAACAAAATAAAAATCAGGTTGGAGCAATAAGAAGAGCAGTAGGAATTACTAATGATTGTGAATGTAGGAGATGAATTGACAAGAGCGCCACCTAGTGGCCAGGAAAAGGAAAGAAAAACAGACGAAATACACTGGAGGTTTACTAAGTATGAAAAGCAGGAAACAGGGAGGTATAAGTAAGGATAAAGGCAGAACAGAGGTGGGACTGAGAGAGGAGAACAGGCCAAATCTAAAAGGGGGGGGGGCTGCTGGTTTACCTGGCTGGGGTAAAAATGTCCTGGTGAGTAGTATTTAATTAATACAATAATAGGACATACTTTCCAAAAATATCTGGGAGGACAGTCTTTGTTTTAAGGATGTAGACTCCTATTCAGGATACTGGATATATTGAGATGTCCACAGGGCCTCTTAGGTTAGGTATGGACAGGAACCCTGGTGTACAATCTGTAGAGTTAGCTATAGGTAGAGAGAAGAGAGAGAACAAGCACAGGAGAGAGAAATAGTTATTCAGTAACATTGAGAGCACATTACATTTAGCATAATCCTTTTAAATCATCAGCAGTGAGGGTAGTGCAGTGATATATCCAGGGGCAATACTATGTATAGCATAACAGTCAGTTTGTTACAAGCATGCAAAGGGCCCACAGGAATAAGCGAACAGTATTTAACTAAGTAATAACAACAACCATTTAGGAGAACAGTATCAGGCCTGTATACTTCAAAAGGTCAGATATGCAACACTGTTAATTGTGTGGTTACAAAATCAGCAGAGAGCAGTACATAATCAGTGCATACACAGCTTAATAATCAGAAAACTCAAGCATTCAATGGTAGGTTACAAGATCAGCAGAGAGCAGTACCTATTTATAGCGTACACTGAGAGACTACAGACTTAGTGCACAAAAACGCCAGTAAAAAAATACCTCAGCTAATAAGATCTAAAACTGTAATATAACATATTCATCAAATGCCAGCAAGAGGAGTTATACATTTAGTAATGATAAAAACATGTAGTACAGAATTAATAAATAACTGTACGCCAGTAAACTACCATGGTAGGCAGGAGTATTAGAGCACTAGAACTCCAGTGAGGAGACCACGTGGAGTCTAGCCTAGGGGGGGGGGCACTGCCAGAATGTCGCAGCAAGGGGAGTAAGGTTGCCTAGGGTAATTGGAGGGGCCAGGGCCAAACAATGAAATTGCAAAGGAAATTGGATAAAGAAAAGCCTGCAGGGGGAACCGGCTACTAGGCGAGCTTAAGAAAAAAGGTGCAGATGGCACCTTAAGACACTCCTTAAGGTTCCGCTCTCTGATAGCGGTAAAAGAGCGCTACAGTATGCAAACAGTCTGATTTACCCAATTACTGAGTTGAAACACGTGTGATTTAGTAGCGCAAAAACATATGGGGACAAAGCTTTAGGCAGTGAAGTTAAAATTGACTAAATGCACGAAGGCGCATAGTGGGTGCTTTATTAAAGAGTGCAATATAACAGCGTTAAGAGGTAGCAACAACCCGTACGGAGTAAGCAGCCGTTTAGGCTGGATTGCTAGTTTAAAGGGGTAAGGGGAATGGTACAGGCGTCGCCAAAAATCACATAAGGACGCTATTATCAGTTAAAGGCCAAGGGGAATAAATCCGGTAATAGCGCTATTAGCAGATAAAGATCAGGGAGATAATCCCTCTAATGGAGCGACCATGCAGGAAGGAGTGATGAAGGGGGATTACCGCTTTCAGGGTCCCAGAGTGGAAATGGCGTTCCACGTGTTCTGCAGTGGCGTAATTGTTAGATGTACAGCAGCACAAGGTATAAACAGCTACTGCCACAGAATTTGTCAAAAGCACAAAGTTATCAACAGATACTTCAACAGTAATTATATTGAAGGAAACTCAAAAACCGTGACTACAACTAACAACAACAGCCGTGATAACAGTTCAACATTGCATCAAATCACAGTACTCACATGCGGAAAGATAGAGATCTACCCTCAGGACCAAGGAGACGCAGCAGCCCACCTAGGGATAACCTATAGGGAGGAAACGGCTGAGGGATGGGTAAATTTATACTATGGAAACGGAAGTGGAGTAGGAGGGGGAGGGGACAGGTTGAGAGAAAGAGGCTAGGAAGGTACAGAAGAATCTGTACAGAAGATGCGAGGAAGGGAGGGCAAGTAGAAGTGTATACACACTAAGGAAGGTTAAGGAGATGGGCAAATAGAGAAGGAAGGTAGCGTAGATGTTAAGGGAGGGATAGACAAGTGAAATAAAATAAGACAGAGAGGGGGAGGGGATCAAGAGTGTGTAGGTAGAGCGGGCAGAAAGAGGCTGGTGTCACGAACAAGATGACCAGTTGCAGAAAACAATCAGGCAAGAGGTAGAGAACAGGTGTAAAAGTAAAGGTGGGTTAGAAAGGTAGAGAAGACTTGTGGGGGGTTAGTAATAAAATACTGGGTAAGGTAAATGAGATGTGTTTGAGAAAGAAAACAAAATAAAAATCAGGTTGGAGCAATAAGAAGAGCAGTAGGAATTACTAATGATTGTGAATGTAGGAGATGAATTGACAAGAGCGCCACCTAGTGGCCAGGAAAAGGAAAGAAAAACAGACGAAATACACTGGAGGTTTACTAAGTATGAAAAGCAGGAAACAGGGAGGTATAAGTAAGGATAAAGGCAGAACAGAGGTGGGACTGAGAGAGGAGAACAGGCCAAATCTAAAAGGGGGGGGGGGCTGCTGGTTTACCTGGCTGGGGTAAAAAAATGTCCTGGTGAGTAGTATTTAATTAATACAATAATAGGACATACTTTCCAAAAATATCTGGGAGGACAGTCTTTGTTTTAAGGATGTAGACTCCTATTCAGGATACTGGATATATTGAGATGTCCACAGGGCCTCTTAGGTTAGGTATGGACAGGAACCCTGGTGTACAATCTGTAGAGTTAGCTGTAATGTCCACGTGTCATATAATCATCTGCCTTTGTCTATAAAGCTGATATTTTCTTCAAACGACCTTCACATAACCAACCTACTCTCAACCAGCCTTATGTTGTGACCATGTGTTCTCGGAGCTGAATACTGTAGAAAATGATACACATTCATCAACTCCTAAAGAATGATATCAACCACCCCCCTCATGATCCAAGAAATGAAACAGAAAAAAATCTGACAAATGATTCTCCACAGGAAGCACCCAGGCTATTTATACAAGTTCCATAGACTAAATGTGTTACTTGTGACACTGTGTCCTAAGTGTACATTCTACAATACTTCAGTACAAAATACAGGATAGTAACTATCACCCTGTGGAAGTCTCAACAGTACTCAGAATTATTTGAATGTTATATTCAGTAAAATGCAGTTTTCTCTTTCTTCTATGTCTGTTCCCTTTGTCTTTAAATTTAAACTAAACAGAAGACACTTTCGTTCAATTTATTAGTTCTATATATTTTGTACTGTGAGATATGAAGCTACCACCATATCCACATGGCACACTGATCAAATACTCTCGATTTTGCTTTGCACAGAAGATTATGGTAGAGTCATTCATCATAACCAACTTATGTGTTTGAGACATGGATGTCAAGGAACTCACCTCAAGAGCCAAGCTTAAGAAGTGATTTTTAGCATTAATGATGAAAATACATAATACAGGGTTAAGCTCCATGAACTAATCATAACTCTTTCTACTATATGCAACTTTATCTGCTCCATTAAATACCAGTTACACAAAAAAAAAGTGTAGGAGTGCAAAGTGTTATAGTGTATTTTCAATTTATAAGAAAGCCAGTAGCAATGTCAAACAGACAGCAGGCAGAAATAAAGTGGTCCTCTGTAGAACTACAGGCTTTGAAAGCTATTAGACACTATATTCTGCCAACTTTATGTTTATAAAGTGGGGCACAATGAATCTAACAGCTTTTACAAGCCATTTTAACTTCTGACACTATTCTTTGCTGGCCAGCATTGTTTGCTGTAAGTCCATAGTGGGAAACCCAATCTTATTATTACTCGGGACTAAACAGTGCTAAGATTGAACCTTGCATTAGTTACATGTTTAACATGTTTATCTTTTCCCCTAGTTTTGGAGCACAACAGCAGCATCCCATGCACTACAATGTTGTTAAATGCTATTTTTTTATTATAGCTACACAACAAAAAAAAAAAAAAAATTACCAACTTAGACTCGCACATCAAAGATAGAGGTAATTAGAAATATATTCTCCTATCCAAAGGAAAAAGACAACTGAGTTATACATTAGCCCTAGGAATGGCTCCCTATATTAAAGAAGCTTTAATTCCATGGCAATATAACAGACACAAAAATTAAGGTTTCAGTGCAAACATATAAGCTAAATGCTTCTCAACTACTCTTTTATCTGCCAATAATGTATCTAAAGTGAATCATTCTTATCTCAATAAAAAAAAAACACGTAAAAAATTATTCTCCTGGGTAAATGGTTTACCAAAAAATTCAAATGATATGATGCACACACAAAAGAAGGGTATAACCAAAGCACGATCCAATATCAGGAAACATATTTATATATATATTTTTTATATATTTTTTATATATGTTTTGTGAATCACATCATTACATTATAGCAATTTTATTGGATGTAAGTTTTTTATCATTGTATTGATTGGTTAGGTGAGATTTGTTATAGCCAGTTACATTGTTTCCTGATACTGGTCTAGCCCGGTCAACAAATGTAAAATAAATAAGTAAAATAAATAATAAGTAGAGAAGTGTGAAACCACCACTGCAGTAAACCCCTCAGTTAGAGCTAAAATCACAAATAATAAGGTCCAAAGAACTTCTGGATAACTGAGGGTGAAGCAATGAGATATAAACTTGTTGTAGGTATCCAAAAAATCTCCGAAGGTCTCCAAATGATTAATTAAATATAATTTTATTCCAAACAGACAAGCGCTTTCGCTAGAGATAGCTTCATCAGGTCTATAACAGTACAACTGAATTAAATTCCTATTTTTATAGTCTCTATAATCTAATTAACCTTAATATCATCATGCATTTAAAAGGGAAACGTCACAACTTTTAAAAACAACATTTTTGTAAACAGAAACTACGTTTCCTTCTAAAATATAACAATAAAATATGTTAAAAAATGTATAAAAAACTCCATTGCTGTTATACATGCACACTTCATAATATATAAAAAAGATATATGTCTGTATATAATATAATATGATATAATGAATACATTAATTGTTAAAAATCTATTTAATTATGTGATAGCCATACCTAAGTTAATGTATAAATGTAATAATATAATTCTTATAACCTGTAATGACTATGCTGGGTGAAATATGCAAAACCTGTGTGTGTATATGTTGAGAAATAGATGTGTATCTGTAAGAAATATATGTGTGAAAATACGTATATGAAACCTAATTGTCATGTTGATAGCGTCAGCATGTGGAATACTGGTAAGAAAAGATACATATCCTGTGTGCGTATGTGAACATGTAGTGCTATAATCCAAAAATGATGAATCTTGCCTATTAAAATGCTAAATGAATAAATGACTAAGTGTCCATGAAAAATGTTGTTTGCCATGTATTGATGTAGTCTAATTGACATGTTCATGTGTACAGCCGTGCTGAAAATGCTTGTGCGAAACAAATATGTACCTGGATGGTTATATTACTGGAATGAATCTATATGAACATCATGTCGTGTGTCAATGATAACTAATCAGAGGCAATCAATGTGTATGATTAAAAACATATGGGCAGAAAGGACTATTATATACGTGCTTGATAGAACCCTTGTGAGAACTACTGTCAGCATATATATATACATATTGTCTAATGTCAAACAACTATAAATTTTAAATGCATTAGGTATTCATACATTGGTGATATTTTCAGAATACAAATCGTATATAGACAGACTCCATCTTTGTGCTTAAGAATAGTCAGTACAAGTGCATTCAAAATACATATACAGGTATTGGAAATGTTGTCTTACTTAATTTTCCTTCTTTTTCTCAATTTAGGTTTTATGGATACCCTTTCATTTAGACCTTTCCCACTATCTGCTCTTAATCGTATAATCCAGTCATTCTCTCTGTCCTCCGTATGATTCCGAATATCTCCTCCTCTACTATTTGTTGGTATAGCTTCTAGGACTCTAAAATGAAAGATATGTGTGGGGTCATTATCTACCACATGTTTCGCTAGAGCATTATTTTGATAGCATTTCTTAATGTGATACACGTGTTCTCTAATGCGGTCCCTGAATCTACGATTTGTTTTTCCTATATAGAAACACATACACACTTGACATACTGCTAAATAGACTATGTTGGAAGTCATGCAGTTGGCTACAGTAGTGGTCTTGAAGACTCTCCCTGTGTCCGGATGTAAAAATCTAGTACTTGTGTCTATATATGAGCAAAAGTTACACTTGCCACATGGCTCTGTATGTCCTATGTCTGGAACTGATCGATCACCCTTGGTATCACATAGCATCCTTTTGAGGTTCTTCCGATTTCTATACTGAAATTTCGGGATAACACCTACAATGTTCCTTATCTCTTCATTAATGTCGAAGATACTCCAATATTTGTTTATAATGTCCCTAACCCTATAGCTATCAGAGGTGAATGAAGTCATGAATTTCACAACTGATGGGCTGTACTCAGTGTCTGTATTACTGTATGAGTTATTAGGACCAAAATATGGTGTAGCAATGGTTCTCCTCAAGGTGGGTACATCTCGTAAATTGCTCTCCACCTCATGTTCATTATATCCTCTCTCTGACAACCTGCCTTTCAGCTGGTCTAATTCTAAATTAAAACCTTCTATTGTAGGGTTGAGTCTGGAGGCCCTTATCCCCTGTCCTCTTATAATATTTTTAAATACAAATGAGGGATGCATGCTCGATCTCTTTAGCAATGAATTGCTATAACAGGCTTTGCGAAAAATCCCTGTATTGATCATCCCATTGGGCAACTTCTCTATATACAAATCAAGGAACTCAATCTTGTTCCTTGAATAATTCAACGTGAAGATAAGGAAGTCCGTTAGGCCGTTCATGGTTCCAAGAAATAATTCTAGTTGTTCGACTGTTCCTTTCCATAAAAGGAAGACGTCATCAACAAAACGTCGGTAAAATATAACTTGTTCTACAAATGATTCTGTTTTAAATAACACCTCTTCCTCCCAGTGCGCCAATACCATGTTAGCATAGCTATTGGCGCACGGGGTGCCCATGGCAACCCCATCCACCTGTTTGTATATAGTTTCACCAAACATGAATATATTGTTGTTCAACACCATGTCCAAGAAATATGCTATTAAATCTATCTTATCCGTGCTGTAGTCACTGTGTTTCTTTAGGTAGTCAGTGATAAAACACAATCCCTCCTTGTTCGGTATAACTGTGAATAATGACTGTATGTCTAGTGTTGCAAAAATAAGAGATTCTAATTCACATCGATCACCAATACATTCATATAGATCTAGTAAAAATTGTTTCGAGTCTCTTAGTACAAACCTGTTGTTATTTAGCACAGGTCTAAGATTCTTCTCTATGTACACGGATAGGTGTTCAGTTACCCAATTCCGTCCTGAGACTATCGGTCTCATAGGAGGGTTAACCGGGTTCTTATGGATTTTCGGTAATCCATGCATGATCGGAATTAGTGGTTCCTTGATCAGTAAATAACCAAATAAATCTTCATCAATCCTGCTGTTGTGAAGTAAATCCATTAGAATGTCCTTAATTGTTGAGATGATATTCTCTTTGACGTTAGAATCAATAATTTGATAAAATCTGTCACCCAGCATGTCATTCATGGCTACAAAGTATTTATTTAGGTCCATGACCACAGTCCTCCCTCCCTTGTCTGCTGGTCTGACTACAATGGTGTTGTCAGCCTGCAGGCTCTTTAACCCCAATCTCTCTCCATGGGATAAGTTATCAGAGTTAAAATGCCTCCTATCTCTGTGTTCATTATAGTACTTGTGCAATTCATCTTCTGTTAGCCGTTGATAGGTCTCTACTAAAGGATGATTTATGGGAACAAAATCACTAAGTTTCTTAAATATGAATTTCCTATCTGTAGGTTGAGTATGGTTAACGTCTTTAAATTGTAATTTCAGCATTACGTTCCTACAAAATAATTTCAAATCTGATATCGTCTCCGTTATCCTGCTATTACTTTTGGGTATGAAATTCATGCCCTTTTCCAATAGAGAAATCTCATCTTTTGTTAAAATTCTATTGGATAAATTAAAGACCGAACTAACAGTTATTTCTTCCACATTTTCCTCAAAGTTTGGTTCTGCGGAAACTCCTCCGAGTATTTTCTTTTTTGGCGCCCTCTGCTCACCGAACGTGTGCGCCTTGGACCCTTTTCCAAACGTATGGGGAGGGGAAAAGAAATATTCATGGTTGTCTCATTACCTGTCTTCAAGTGAGAGTCCAATGTTTTCCTTCTCACTACAGCCTCTCCATTTCCATCATTCATACCCGAATTATTTTTAATCACTTGAATTGTTGGATATAGATTAATGTCTTCATTCATGCTGGGATGCATGATATGAATGACATCATTGGAGTCATTTGAATTATTGCTGTTAGTAGATTCCTTATCTCCTATCTGTTCTATATTCACAACTTCTTCATTAACTGAGTCTGCATGTCGAATGCTTCCATCTGTCCTAGCAACTGTGGTCTCAGAAGTATTCATATTCTCACCTAAGGTTATTATTTCATCCATGTTCTGTTGTATAACTATCATGGAGTCAGGGGTAACAATATTCCTATTCACTTTGGAGTTGGAAATGTTAGCATTAGTACTAGTATTATCATGGTTACTGTTAATTGCCCTGTGAACATTTCTCCCTCTTGTATTTACATTCACAGTGTCTAGCCTCATTGCTGCAGTATTGTGTAAGTTATCTGATTCGTATGTATTCTTACAAGCTATGTTCGCATCTGTATTTCCTGTGCTGTTTGAAACATTTGCACTAGCAAGTGCTGAGGTAACATTTAATACATTCGGAACATTAGGAACATGTGAAAATACATTACTAAATTCTCTAGCTCTATTTGCATTACTGTTGTTATTATTATTATACCTCGGCCAAGCAAAGACTTGGCCTAATTTAAAGTCATTTAAGTCCCTACTAATCTTGTGCTTCTTCTGTGTGATCAGCTTTCTTTCTAACGCTGACACACTGTCTAGGACATTTTCAAATAAAGGAGTTACAGTACCTTCTTCAAACTCGTTGTAAATAGCAGAATATTTGTCGTTGATGTCCTTATTCAACGCTTCCTCTTCAGGCATAAAAAAATTTATTAGTAATTCCAGGTATTTCCTGCTCGCTTCCAAGTTTAACTTCTGCCAAGCGGCCAAAAGTTGAGGGTAGTCTCGCCCTTGGCTAGGCATATTGAATATGCGCAAGCCTCGTGGTACTATGTTCGCTTCCAAGCAGTATTGCAAGTGCATACGCTGCACTTGTAACCTCTTCAATTTGAAGAAATTCCGTTCGACGCCCTCCAGGAGATAATTTAACTTCTCCATGTTCGTAGTGTCTACAGTGATGTCATCATCCGTTGCCAGCGCTTCAAGCCGCCAGGACGAAACAGCCGTACAGTCCAAATGCTGCTTAAAGCGGCGATGTAACGGTCCTTTCCTCTGGTGTTCACCACGAGGATTGTAGCCAAGTTCGATGTCTTCCATTCTTGTATTAAATATTTTTCACCACAAATAAACACTCTGAGGATGCCTTACAGCAGGATGCAATTCATAAATGGATAGTCCCTTAGTTTAACGATAATGCCTTCAAGGAAATAACCTCTCAATTTATAAGAGGAGACTGTACTCAATGCTCTGTAGGGTGGTTAGCAAATAAATTCAAAGTTAAGTAGAGAAGTGTGAAACCACCACTGCAGTAAACCCCTCAGTTAGAGCTAAAATCACAAATAATAAGGTCCAAAGAACTTCTGGATAACTGAGGGTGAAGCAATGAGATATAAACTTGTTGTAGGTATCCAAAAAATCTCCGAAGGTCTCCAAATGATTAATTAAATATAATTTTATTCCAAACAGACAAGCGCTTTCGCTAGAGATAGCTTCATCAGGTCTATAACAGTACAACTGAATTAAATTCCTATTTTTATAGTCTCTATAATCTAATTAACCTTAATATCATCATGCATTTAAAAGGGAAACGTCACAACTTTTAAAAACAACATTATTGGAGTATCTTCGACATTAATGAAGAGATAAGGAACATTGTAGGTGTTATCCCGAAATTTCAGTATAGAAATCGGAAGAACCTCAAAAGGATGCTATGTGATACCAAGGGTGATCGATCAGTTCCAGACATAGGACATACAGAGCCATGTGGCAAGTGTAACTTTTGCTCATATATAGACACAAGTACTAGATTTTTACATCCGGACACAGGGAGAGTCTTCAAGACCACTACTGTAGCCAACTGTATGACTTCCAACATAGTCTATTTAGCAGTATGTCAAGTGTGTATGTGTTTCTATATAGGAAAAACAAATCGTAGATTCAGGGACCGCATTAGAGAACACGTGTATCACATTAAGAAATGCTATCAAAATAATGCTCTAGCGAAACATGTGGTAGATAATGACCCCACACATATCTTTCATTTTAGAGTCCTAGAAGCTATACCAACAAATAGTAGAGGAGGAGATATTTGGAATCATACGGAGGACAGAGAGAATGACTGGATTATACGATTAAGAGCAGATAGTGGGAAAGGTCTAAATGAAAGGGTATCCATAAAACCTAAATTGAGAAAAAGAAGGAAAATTAAGTAAGACAACATTTCCAATACCTGTATATGTATTTTGAATGCACTTGTACTGACTATTCTTAAGCACAAAGATGGAGTCTGTCTATATACGATTTGTATTCTGAAAATATCACCAATGTATGAATACCTAATGCATTTTAAAATATATAGTTGTTTGACATTAGACAATATGTATATATATGCTGACAGTAGTTCTCATAAGGGTTCTATCAAGCACGTATATAATAGTCCTTCCTGCTTATGTTTTTAATCACACACATTGATTGTCTCTGATTAGTTATCATTGACACACGACATGATGTTCACATAGATTTATTCCAGTAACATAACTATCAAGGTACATATTCGTTTCGCACCAGCATTTTCAGCATGGCTGTACACATGAACATGTCAATTAGACAACATCAATACATGGCAAACAACATCTTTTATGGACACTTAGTCATTTATTCATTTAGCATATTTTTAATAGGTAAGATTCATCATTTTTGGATCATAGCACTATATGTTCACATACGCACACAGGATATGTATCTTTACTTACCAGTATCCCATATGCTCACGTACCAACATGACAACTAGGTTTCACATACGTATATTCACATATATATATTTCTTACAGATACACATCCATTTCTCAACATATACACACACAGGTTTTGCACATTTCACTCAGCATAGCCACTACAGGTTATAAGAATTATATTATTACATTTATATATTAATTTAGGTATGGCTATCACATACTTAAATAGATTTTTAACAATTAATGTATTCATTATATCATATTATATTATATACAGACATATATCTTTTATATATTATGAAGTGTGCATGTATAACAGCAATGGAGTTTTTTATACATTTTTTAACATATTTTATTGTTATATTTTAGAAGGAAACGTAGTTTTTGTCTACAAAAATGTTGTTTTTAAAAGTTGTGACGTTTCCCTTTTAAATGCATGATGATATTAAGGTTAATTAGATTATAGAGACTATAAAAATAGGAATTTAATTCAGTTGTACTGTTATAGACCTGATGAAGCTATCTCTAGCGAAAGCGCTTGTCTGTTTGGAATAAAATTATATTTAATTAATCATTTGGAGACCTTCGGAGATTTTTTGGATACCTACAACAAGTTTATATCTCATTGCTTCACCCTCAGTTATCCATAAAATAAATAATAAAGCAATTTTGCGAAAGCACTTACCACTCTATTATTTTAAACAAAGTGCTCGTATTTTTATTCCGGTGCTAGACTGGCTAGTGCTTTGGTTATAGCCTTCTTTTGCGTATGTATCATATTCTTAACTCAATCATTTCTCTGAAGGCTTCCTGTTAATATGGGACTGGAACAGGTCATGTATTTTCTCTGACTTATCTGACAAAGCTGAAGTCTGTCCCCTGACAAAAAGTATAAACACACCTTGTATGATCACTCATTCAACTTCTCGTACTCACAGATGGCGTTTATATGTCTGGCTCTCCTCTACACAAAGAGAAGATTACAAAACAGAAAGTCTTTTCTTCCCATAAGAATTCATATTCTGTGTCAGTGGCTCCCTTTGGTACTAGAGCATCAGAAAACTGTGGGTTCTTTTCCCACTCCAGGTGACTAGATTCATTTTAAAACTGCTGATACTGCTGTACAGCATAAATGAGTTTCTGCACTCCTCTAGGTTAGACATGAAAAAGAGGCCCCATCTGTCTGAGTCGTTGGCAGCTCAGGTGGATGTAAAGGATCCCATGGCACTTACCAGAAATGGTAGGGGAAACAGCAGGGGAAGCTCCCCAATGCCCTGGACAAATTTCCCCTAGTAATGTAAATACCACATCAGGTCTCCCATGAGAAGAATCTTCTAGCTAGTTTGACTAACTCAATCAACAAAAGAAAATAAACAGATGCACAAACTCTGGCAGAGACTTCTATCTCATAATCCTGAACATTAAAACTATCTATGTATTAAGAATGACTGAATACAAAACCCGAAATACAACAGCGTGAAATTCGAATGAAAAAAAAAATGACGTGATTCAGAACATTAACTTTTACTGCAGTGCTGCTTACTAAAGAAACTTTTTTCACTCATTTAAATTTCATCCTTCTGTGACACAGTCTTGTTTAGTCTTGTCATGCTGAAGCATTCAGTCATTCTTGACACTGTCACATACTGTTCAGGAGCTTTCACAAAAAACATCAGTATACCTCTCCTCCGAATGTCTCTTCAGATTTACTGTAGTTCTCTAAACCAGGCATTCCCTTGGTGAGGAAACTCTGTATAAATTACTGCCAATATGCCACCTTTCAAAATGGACAAAAGACACAATACTACTGATTCCATCAAAACCCAGTGTTCCAAAACTACACTAGCATAAAGTGAAAACAAAGAGGTGAAAGGCTAAACCATCACAGATTGTGGAACAGGTTGAAGCTTAGGGATCCCAGTTGTTGTTGTTGTGTCTTTTGGCTTTTCCCGATTAGGGGTCGCCACTGTGGATCTCCGGTCTGCTAGACAACGGAAAAAAAATTATTTAACTTTGCAGACTTTTGATAACAACGTGATGGCTTTGCTCTTCAACATCTTATACAGATTTATCATGGTTTCCCTTCCAAGGAACAGTTTAGAGATCTTTGATCCTAGAAAAACAAAATTTGACACTGCTTTCACTTCTTTTTTTGCTTAGAACAGATAGGGGTAGATGATATATGTACATAAATAAAAATTATTTTTATGTTGAACAAAAAGCCAGCTTTTGCACTTTGTACTTTTACCTTCATCAATGGGCTCTTCAACTCTTTAATTACTTTCAGCCATTACAGCAGTATATTCTGCATATCTGACGCTGTTAATACTTCTGCCAGGAAGTCAGATGCCAGAGTCTGATTTGGCTAACCCTGCATTTTACACAATATATTCAGCATATAAATTGGGTAACAATATACAGTCTTGTCATATTCCTTTCTGTGATCTTGAATCAGTCAGTTCTACTGTTGCTTCTTATTGTGCAATTTGTCATATTCCATTACTATCTACATGGTCAAAAAAGTAGAAGTAAATATTTTCTGATGCTCCCTTGCTTTCTTCATTATCTGTAATCTCTGACGTCCCTTGAAAAAACAGATAGTACATCTGATAATTCTCTAGTGCTCCTTGAAAAGAGAGACTGCAGATCTGACCATTCTCTGTCCACAACCTGCTGTACTTCAACTTGCAGGACCTTGAGCATTACCATGCTAACATGTGAAAAGTGCAAATGTTTGACAATTTGAGCACTCTTTAGGACTGCCGTTATTTATTTATTATTTTTTGCATTGGGATACAAGCTGACCTTTCCAATCAATGGACAATGTAGTGTTTTGTAAATGTGCAGGCAAATTCAAATCATTCTGCAGGATTTTAAATAATTCAGATGGCATTCCTTCACTTACTTGGCCTTGTTATTAGCAAGGCTCTCTAGGATCCATTTAACTCCATACTCTAGGATGCCTGACTCTACATCAAACTGAACGGTACTGCATGTGTAGCAGTGATGCTAGCATCCTTCTTATACAGATTTTGTCTATATATATTCCTGCCACCTCTTCTTTACATCATCAACATCTGTTAGATGCCTCATCTTTGTCTTTTTATCATGCACATTTTTACATGCAAGTTTCTCCTAATATCACCAATCTTCTTGAACAGATCTGGTCTGACCCATTCTACTGTTCTCTTCTAATTTTTCTGTCCATCTCATTTAAATCTACCTTCTTATCTCTTCTTGCCAGTATCTGAAACTCTGCATTTAATTTGAAGTATTTTTTTATATCTTCATTACATTTTGCTCTTGTAAAGCCTGAATATACAACCATTTGTGAAAAAAGACAATCAGTAAAATGGTAAATGTCCAAAATTTGCTGAAAAGGGTTGAAAATCCTACTAAAATTTTACCCAAAAATTTCTACATATTTTTCAATGCTTTCAAATGTGGGTGGCAAACTACTGCAAACAGCAGTGCATTCACTTAACTTCTCTGTTCTAGAAATGATAGTCACAGAAAAAATTAAAACTAACCTTGGTATACTAAGATTAGCTCATGGAAAAAATTGATGACCACAACCATATTCCTACACGTATGACTGCCTGACTAGGTAGTAAGTCGCGGTGGTACAGCCGTAGCGTTGTTGCCTTACAGCAAGAGGTTCTCCTGTTTGATTCTCGGCTGGAGTGCCTTCTGTGTGGAGTCTGCATGTCCTTCCCGCAGTTGAGTGGCCTCCGAAAGACATGCGTGAATAGGAGTGCCTTCACTGAAGGTTGGGCTGACAACTCGGCACCATCAAAATCTACTGCCAATCATTAGCGGACTGGAGTTCTGCTGTGGCGACCCCTAACCGGGGAAAAGCTGAAAACAACAACAACAACATGACTGCCTGACTAGCAAGTAAAAACAGAATGAAGGCCATTTACAATAGATGGCAAGATGACCATCCCACCAGTCATAGACAGATGAATATCTAAGACGATGGCTACTTCTGTAGACAGATGATCAGAGATGACTATAAAGGGCTATGATTAGTAGTCACCATCATAAAATAAAAATAGAATATTACTACATGTATGATGCTACTTCATACTTTCGACAATTACTTAAGACTGTTTTCAGTATATACCCTTAGACTAAGTAACTGTTACAACACAGCAATAAAGTCATTAGTAATGGGGTCCAATCCAGGTTGTCACCCTGTTAGACTAGCCTAAAGTGGACAATAATCCATTTTAAAGATTGTATTATGAGTTTCAGATGCTAAATAATATTTGGCTGAGCTATACAGACCTTACCATGGAAACATGAACTACCTTTATCAGATTATTAGCAACATGAGATACAAAGTAACGTACTGGACAAAAATAAGCTTATGCAATTTCTTGCTTTTAAAACTTTTATGAATAAATGTTGAACTATGTACATAGATGCATAGACACAAGACTTTAAACTAGAAGTAATGTTACAGTTATTACGATTGTTGTTACAAACATACATTTGTAATTTTTATACACACAGATATATATATATATATATATATATATATATATATATATGGGATCGGTACTGATCCCTGAAGGAACTTTTCACAGAAGCGCAAACCACCAGGCATACGTCCGCGAAAGTGCTTTTTACCGAAAAAGCACTTTCACTGAAGTATGCCTACAGCTAGAGGGAGTCGTGGGGGAATGAGTGACGTGGAGATTGTACTACAGTGCGGATAAGGGAATATTTCCTTTTCCTCACTGTAGTGCAATCTCGGAGTGAGAATATTAAAGTAGGGGGGTGCAGGGGGGCTTGCCCCCTGCATAAAAGTAGATTTATTGTTTTTTATTTTTGTTCACACATTTTAACAAAAACACTTTTTTGGTGAAAGCACTTTCGTTAAAGTGCGTTTAGTGATTGTGGATTCAGACTATTGAACTTTCGTTCAATAGTCCTAGATCCATAGATATAGATATATATATATATATATATATACACACACACACACACACACACACACACACATGTAGTTTCCCATTAGTTTCCTTGGCTTCACTTTTTGTTTATGACTGGAATAATATTAAAATTTGTTTATGTCACAGTGTGCCAGTTCCATTTATGTGAGTACAGAATTCTCTTTAGTTATTTTTCATTTGTGTTATTGTAAGTTAAAACTTGTAATTAAGATGGGTGCGAGGCAAAGTTTTTATTTACTTAATTAATTACTTTGTGGTACATTTAGTGTTAGGTAAGGTATCATTTTTTGTGGTTGCCATGAGGTGATACATACAATGTTACATGGTACTTGGTTGTATGCAAATGTTAACAGATTATGTTCAGATGAGTTGTGCAATTAATTATTTTCAAAAGGTTTTGTCTAGATTAGTTATGTTTTAGACAAAAACGTACATCTCGCATGACATGTGAGACTTTTGTCTCAAACAATATATAGCCATGTGTGTTCTCAGCAACGGATGTTTAGAAACTTAAGATGGGAAGAAGTGTGGTGTTGTCAGGTAATGTTGCTCAGATGCAGATCTTATATGGTAAGTGTGCACATACCCAGATGGGGTACACCTTTTTGTAAAGATCAAGCAGCACTATTGACTCATGAATATCATCTCTGGCTTAGCATTTCCTATTCAATAAGATTTCAGTGGCTCAACAAATAGTACTCTCCTTTTATTGCTGGAAGATCAGAAAGCCGTGGGTTCTATTCCGACTCAAGGTGATTGGATGCATTATGAAACCGCGAAAATTGCAGTGCAGCATTAGGAAGTACAGCACATTCCTTCAGGTGAGATACTATGTGGAGGTCCCACCTGCTTGAGGGGGTGGTAGTTTTGCTGGCTGTATAACATTCAGTTACAGTTATGTAAAAAAAAGGATAGGAAGTACCCTGAGGACAAGGCCAAACATCAACCACCTTGGGTCTCCTCTAAAAACAGGCTACTAGCTTAGTCATACTAACCTGGTCAACAAAAGACAGATAAACCGAAAGATAGATCAGAAAATATAGATAAATGTCATTCAAGTTACAACTTGGATTGTATACAGAAAGATCTAAAGTTAAACAAGAACAAGCCAATTTATTTATTTGTATTTTTATGATTAGGATGCCTGCCAGAGAAGGCACTAAGTTAAAAAAATATGGAGGGCATATGATTGTCACCTTTGACAAAGGTTCAAGAGAAACTAGCAGTACTGCTGGTGGAAGGGAAAATTAACAGACAAAAGACAAGCACCTTTGTTTTCAGAGCATAGTGGCATAAGGATTGTTTAGCCACAAACATCTACAAGAAAGTCAGCATCTAATATATCTAACAGGAGAGCAGAATGAGTAGGGAGCATGTAATGATACTCCTGTACCCAGTAAAGCACTAGTGCACTAATGCATGCATGACATCTAATTCGTGTGATGGTACATTAGGATGGTAGGGTGTAGGGAGTGAGATTCTTGTACTCAATGTAACACTAATGCATGCATGACATCTAATTCGTGTGATGGTACATTCGGATGGTAGGGTGTATGGAGTGAGATTCTTGTACTCAATGTAACACTAATGCATGCATAATGTGTAATACATATGATGGCTTATTAGAATGGTAGGGTGGAGGTAGTGATTAGTTATGTACCCAGTGTGGCACTAGTGCACCAATGCATGCCTGGCACATAATACATGTGATGACACATTGGGGAGGCAGGGTGGAAGAAGTGATACTCTTATTTGCAGCAGAGAGAGAGAGAAAGAACAGAACAAGGTTAGAAAGATGCCCCCTGCAAAAATAAATAAATAAATAATTTGCATATCACAATCAGGGCACCAAATCTTGAGAATGAATGTCTCATTTTAACAGAATGGGAATAGCCACAGCTCCTTCCTGACTCCAACAGAGTAAAAAAAAAAGGTTAAATGGAAAAATCAATTTTCTTGTAGGGCATAGCTGCATGTTGTTACTTCATCCTCTGTCCCACAGTATCAGATCACCTTGTAAGACATTCAGTCCATTAATATGCATCTTATTTTGTTGACCAGTCATGCTACTCCTGGGATCCTATCGGACATGACCCAATTGCAATGTCAGACCTACAATACCTGATGGTTGCATTTATATGAGGTTATACTTCTTCAGGTAGACAACTGATAGTGAGATCATGCCATACACAAAGGTAAGATTAATGCTATTACATTGCAGGCTTTAACTTTATTAAAGTTCATAAGCATTACGGGAGCCAAGTAAAGTAAAAAGGTAACAAGAAATACCCATTTCATCTTGTTTTTCTTTAATACACGAGAATACCAGTTTTTCAAACAAGTCTCATAACATCATATTTTTAAATTACATTTCCTGCGAAATATGTTATTAATAATAATGTATAAATACACAAAGATGAGATAATATTTCACCAGAAAACACATTTTATATCCTTAAAGGTGTGCAGAGATAATGTTGGACTCTAGTAAGTGGCTGGAAGGAGATGACATGTCTACAAGATAAGACAACAGCAACAATAGGTGTCTTACAGCTACCCAAGAAGTTTGGTTCAGCACTGAGGATACGTTTCTCTTTGCAAATATCAGAAAGCAGATTCTTCCAAATGTCAGACAATTTACAAAAGTTTTTTTCACCAACAACATTGCTGGTCTGGGGTCATCTTGGTGACAGGTTACTACAAAGACCATAGAGAGAAAGATCTTGTTTCAGTTTGTTTTTAAGTGACAGTTAGCAACTGATTAAGTCAATGCTGTCAAGAGAAGTAAATAGCACTGAGTGAACAGAGGACCCCATGTTTTCAAGAGTGCAGTACTGCCATGATCACTTCTGGGTTATACATTTACAAAGTGACACATTCTGCTGATTTTAGTTTGAACAATCTTGATATTCTCACTGGATTCAAGTAGGTTAAGGATGGGGCAGGTGTAGGACTGATGGGTTATGTGATTTTGCGATGGTATAACAAGCTTTTAGTTGTTCAGGAATTTTCTATGTGGTGTGATCTGTATGAGGTTTGAATATGACTCAGGGATCCAAATGCAGGCCAAGCTATTTGTATTGCTGTACAAGTTCTAGCTTGTTAATATGATGGTCAGAGCGAGAGTGAAAAATTTACCACACTTTCATTTTTGTTTTGTTCTAAAAAGTAATTGGGTAGGGACTTAGCTCTGAAGTAAGGTAGAATTTGCATAAAGGGTGATTGTTGGTGGTATGAGCTAAGAAAGTAATTTTTTTGATGAGTAATGAAAAGAGACGTGGGTCAAGAATGGAGCTTTGAGAACTCCAGAGGTGGAAGTGTCAGAGTCTGAGAGAATTGTGGTGTTTATTGTTAATCCCTAATGTGTGATCTCACAGTTACTATATTTAGAGACTGCATACCTCTTAGTGCAAGAAATCTGGACAAAACCTAGAATAAAGGAGGGACAAAGGCCCAAAAATAAGGACAGATTTTAAATATTGCTCTTATAATCTTAGAATAATGCTAAAATACTAGGATTTGTGTTAGCATGCATTTTCTGAAGGATGTGATGCTCAAAACTCAAATGTATGTCATCATCCACTGACTTCAATCCTCAGTGATTTGTGAGAAAAACACAGATTTTATAAAGAACAAGCCATAAAGTCTGCTGTTCAAATTTTTCCTTAGAACTAGCCAGATTTTAGTTTTAACACTCAAATCTGTTTCTTTGAGCTCAGCACTTGTTCAGAACTCATTGTAAGCACTAAATAAGCTACAAATTACTACATCACTCAACTTTCCTCACTTGTCTAGAGGAAAACAGTTTTTAGTACTTAATAAATAAGCACCTATCCAGGCATGTCTAAAGGTCAGCTCCCAGTGTTTTTCGCCTGTCCACCTGATGAATCTGGGCATCTTGGGGCAATGCAGTAATTGCCTCATGTACACAGACAACCCTCTCCTCCTACCACCCAACACTACAACATGTGAGAGATGCACTTATACAGCCAAACTCGAAGCAAAGCTTTCTTCACCCAAGACTGGACTAGACAGTCAAGAGGAGAAGGTAAACACCTGTACCACATCACATAGTCCCTCAAAACCTACTCCACCAAAACACACACATAGCAACACAAAACACACACCTACATTCACGGAGGCTCTCAATAAAAATCTGCTCAAGCTACAGAGACCTTCAAAGCAGAAACATAAGCAACCTCCACCCCCCAACACAACCCAAATGACATATAGCCCACAAACCCAGTGTGCCACTCAACCACAGCCTATAAGGCATAACAACGTACCCAACAGTCTAGTCATAGGTGACTCTATAGTCAGGCACACTGATGTTCCACTCACCAGGCTAAACAAGGAGAAAGCTATTGTCAGATGCCTGTCGTGTGCCAGGATCCATCACATAATGCACGCACTCAGGTCACTCCACAAGTACAAATATGACTCTGTCATTCTGCATGTTGGTGAGAATGACCTGAGACGTACCTCGCTGGACTACATGAAAAGAGACATGGAGGAGCTCGCCTATCTCGTAGCCCAGGCAGGTATGACTCTAGCCCTGAATAGCATAATGCCATCTCCCAGAATGATACCACAGTACAAAGACAAAATGATTGACTTCAACAATTGGCTAAACTTCTGGTGTCATTCTAAGGGGATCCAGTGTCTGTCTGCCTAGGATGATATGATCGACAGACCACGATGTTTTGCCAGAGATGGCCTGCACCTGTCGCCCTTGGGATTCCAGATACTGGCTAAGGCTCTTGCCACCCCTACAGTGCCTTTTTTAGGCAAGGTTCAAATGACAAATTCACCACTGTAACAGGTACAAGCAAGCAAAATCTGAGGGTAATGCTATTCAATGCTAGAAGTCTAAACCTCAAAATGCATTCACTCGAGGCACTCCTTAAAATGGAGAACATTGACATCTGTGCAGTGACAGAGACCTGGTTCAAGGCTCCAGAGAACACCTCTGCATTACCAGGCTATAATTCATACCACACCTTTCAGCCACCTAACATGGACCGAAACACTAAAGGAGGAGGCATGTCCACATTCATTAAGGATATCCACACCTCCAGGCTAGTTGTTCAGCATAATGCATCTGAGATTATCCAAGTGCAACTAACTCTGGGCAAGACCACAATCCAAATTGTAACTTGCTACAGATCCCCCACCATGCCCCAGGATTCCCACTCCTCATTTCTTGATACACTGGAAAATATTAAGGTACAACCCAACATCCTAATAATGGGCGATTTCAACTACCCCACCATTAACTGGGAAAACTACTCATGTACCAACTCTTTTGCTCAACATTTTCTGGAATTCATAAATTCCAATGCCTTGGCTCAACTTATCCACACTCTCACCAGGGGCAGCAATACCCTAGACCTGGTCATTACCAACATGGGCAACCGGTGTTCCACACCAGAGGTCAGTTCCTCGTTAGTCAGATCTGACCACGAGCTAATTAGCCTAGGCATCCACATCTGGCTCCCACCCCCCATTATGGAAACCACTGTAAAAATTTCCCCCAAACCAACTTCACACTTCTTAAGACAGAAGTGGCAAACTTCACAATACCCTTGCAGGCGGACAATAGAGGTACAACTGCTGAATCCTCCACAAATGCACTTTATAAGCACTTACATGAGTGCATGGATCGTGCTATACCTAACAGAACCAAGATGCTATCCTCCAAAAAAAGGCAGCCGATCTGGTGGTCCTCCTGCCATAAACAAACTCTACAACAGAAGAAAGAAACTTGCAAAAAAGAGTAAAATCCCATGATTGGAGGAATTCCCTGGTCAGCCTCAGTAAAAAGCTGAGATCCCTGATAAAATCCTCCAAAGCTAGTTACAAAAACAAAATCACCACTGATTCTAAAGACAGCCACAAATCATTCTGTACCTATGTCAAGAATCTCAATGGCAACACTCTGAGTTACAGCACAATGGCACTAAATATACAGAATCAACTGATATTGCCAACATCCTGGCAGATCGGTTCAGTGCTAACTTTACCTCCTTCTCACCCCCTAAATGGTCCATTTCTATACCAGAAGAATGCAAAGTTCCTGTAATCACGGCTGTACAGGTAAAAACCACAATCTCCAAAGCCAAAAACACAGTATCCATGGGACCTGATAACAGAATGAAGTGGCACCCCACCAATCATAGCCATCAGTCATATGTTCAATCACAGCCTCACCTCAGGCTTTCTGCCCATTGAATGGTACACAGCAGCGGATATTCCACTCCACAAAGGGGGAGCCACCACGGACCCCGGGAACTACCACCCCATTAGCCTTACGAGCCTGGTCTGCAAGGCCATGGAACATATCATCATGGAACTTATAAACAAAGACATTGGTAATCTCCAAACTCTGGACCCCACCTAGTTCGGGTTTGTAAAAGGCAGATAATGTCTCCTAAACCTGACAGACTTCTTTGAAGCAGTCACAAAAGCCATAGACGAGGGTAAGGTGGTTCACACAGCTTATCTAGATCTTGCCAAGGCTTCTGACACCATCCCCCACTCTGGAACTATAAACTCATTAAACTAGGTATAAATCCCTATGTCACACGATGGGTTGCCAAATGGCTCACTGACAGAACCATCTGACTTCAGACCAGTGACAAGTGGAGTACCACAGGGTTCAATCCTGGGTCATCTCCTGTTTGGTATCTACTTTTCTGAAGTACAGGCTAACACAGAAGGTCTTTGGCTAACAAAGTTCGCAGATGACTGCAAACTAGGAGCCATAACTGAAACTCCTAACGATGTGGACATCCTACAAAAGGGCCTCACTGAGACAGATGCCAGGTGTCAAAGCCATGGCCTCAAGCTCAATGCCAAAAAATGCACAGTCATCCCCTTTGGTAAAAACTCTGTATGCATGAGCTACCACATAAGTGGTAGTCTACTTAACACAGAAAGTGCGATAAAAGACCTTGGGACACAAGTGGACAGTAGTCTCTCCTTTGATAATCACATCGCCACAGTAGTCATGAAATCCTTCTATGTGGCACACATCATCACAAAAGGTTTCTCATCCAGGAAAAAAGATGTCATTGTTCACTTTAAACCAATGTGGAATGCAAACCAAGTAACACCAGCAAATACCACTTGTAACCAATAGAAGACAGACAGCCCAATCTGTATATTTAACGTTTTCATTCTATTTATTCCAACTGAACTTCTTCAGAAAAGCACCCAAAAGAAATTACATGACTTAAATAGAAAAAGTCACATGCAGCAGCCTACCAATGAAACTGTGTTCACAATTTCATCTAATTGGTAATATAAAAACAGCAATTAAATGACACAATGAATGTAAATATATATATATATATATATATATATATATATATATATATATATATATACATATAAACTTATAACCTAAAAACATACTTATAAGATACTGAAAATACACCACTAATCAATGTTTAAAATCTCTGTGCTAATAAAAAACATTTAATGTTAATGGTATCATTCAGCCCTGGTAAATGATCAGCCTTTAACCTGATTTGCCAAATGGCTTCGCTACATTCTAAAAATGTTTTGAAATCTCCACTAAACAATGTGTACTTTTTCTAAAACTGAAAAAGTAAATTTCTTAAACAAAGGACAACATAATGAATGCTTTGCTAAGGCACTTGACTCATCCTTTTTCTTTATTGCCAAATTGTGTTCGTAAATGCGTTTGTTTAAGGCACGTGTAGTAAATGTTCACATGAAACACACTGTGCAATATAGACTATGTTAGTAGTCTTACAAGTGCAATATCCTTTAACTGTAATAACTCTGTTGTTGTGTTTTAAGTGAATGCTACACGTTCCACTAATAAATCTACATTGTTTACATGTTGTGCATGGAAACGTACCTAAAACTGAATTGCACACTCTATCTGAGCTATTTGCACCTCCCTCCAGAATCATCTTAATATTACTAACTTTCTTATATGTAAAAGTTGGACTGTTTCCTATAATTTTAGCCAAATCAAAATTTCCTAGTATTATTTTCCAATTATTTGAAATTATGCTTTTAATAACAGATATTTTGTTGGTAATAGGTAAAGCAAAGGACAACTCCACTCCAAAGTGGTCCAACAAAGTTTAGACAAGGAACAAAGGCAAGACCAGAGGGAAGAAAAAGTTCTAGAATTTTGTATGAATGTGTTGAACCTTACCGATACTGTTTTGTCTCAAGACATGATTTCAGTTCTTAAGAAAGGATTTTCTTTTATTCCTGGTAATAGAGTAAATTTGGCACAACTTATTGTGGATTTCAAGTTGTATTGTAGGAAATTAAACTTGAAATACATTTTTGACACCACCAAGTTGGTAGATACAGTGCACAAATTTACCAGGAAAAAAAGTACACATAATCCTTTACTTAATTCTACTTTGTCAGTATTTAACAAACAATGTGAACAGGATTTTAGGAACATTGACAGTCAATTACACTATAAGTCCAACCTTTCAGAGGGAGAATTTGAAGCTCTCCAAACTAGGGCTAGAAACAAGGATTGGCATATTATGAAGGCCGATAAAGGTGGGACTATTGTTGTAATGAGTTCTGTAGAATATATTAAAATTATTAAGACACTTTTAGCTGACAATTCATGTTACAGAATAGTTGATGCTGATTTTGTTTGCAAAAGTTTTGCTAAGTTAGACGCTTGTCTTTTTGATTTATTTAGCGATGGGTGATTTGATTTTGATGCTTACACCTTTTTGTATACAGAATACCCTAAAATTGTTTCCTTATTTGGAATTCCAAAAGTACACAAAATGAGAGAAAATCTTCCTTTTAGGCCTATTGTTTCAGCAAGCTGTTCCAAAACAGAGACCATTTCTGTTTGGTTAGATGATTTATTAAATCCTGTTGTGCAAAAGTCTAAATTTTATCTTCGAGATTCTTGGCACCTCTTAGAGCTATTAAAACACATTAGGGTTGACGACTTTAATGTTCATTTTGCATCCCTAGATGTTGTTTCTTTGTACACCAGCATAGACCAACAGACTGGTGTTGAATTTATGACAGAATATTTAAGTAAACAATCTGATTTTGACAACACTTTGGTTCACACTTGTTGTACTTTAATGGAGTTGGTGTTAGATAACAATTTCTTCAATTTTGAAGGTGATTTGTATAAACAAACATCTGGGGTGGCTATGGGTTCTCGAGTTGCACCAAGTTTTGCAAATTTAGTCATGACATCTTTGGAAAACAATTTTTTGACAAAACACCCTATGGTCAATAACATCTTATTTTATAGAAGGTACATAGATGATTTGATTTTTTTATGGAAAGGTGATGTCAGTTCTTTTACTTGTTTTTTTCAAGACCTCAGTAATACGACTAGTTTTCTGAAATTCACTTTAGGAAATTTTGGTAAAAGTATAGATTTTTTGGATTTGCATTTAACGATTGATCATGAACATCACAATTTTCAAAGTAGTATTTTCAGAAAATCTACATTATATTTACACCATGACAGTTTACACCCTATGCACATGAAAAAGGGTGTAGTGAAAGGTCAGTTTATATGACTGAGTCGTTTAACTAGTGAAAATGAGGCTAAAAAATTTCTTTCTTGATAGAGGTTATACAATTAGTTCGTTAGATCACATCATTAGTGAGGTCTTGCATTTGAAGGAAAACAAAGCTAGTCCAATTTTGAGTGTGTCTGACTATACCAGTATTGACAACACACAGGACAGTTCTAAGATAGCCAACCAATATAAATTGTCCTTTGCTTTACCTATTACAACGAAATGTCTGTTATTAAAGGCATAATTTCAAATAATTGGAAAATAATACTAGGAAATTTTGATTTGGCTAAAATTATAGGAAACAGTCCAACTTTTACATATAAGAAAGTTAGTAATATTAAGATGATTCTGGAGGGAGGTGCAAATAGCTCAGATAGAGTGTGTAATTCAGTTTTAGGTACGTTTCCATTCACAACATATAAACAATGTCGATTTATTAGTGGAACATGTAGCATTCACTTAAAACACAACAACAAGGTTATTACAGTTAACGGATATTACACTTGTAAGACTACTAACATAGTCTATATTGCACAGTGTGTTTTATGTGAACATTTTTACATAGGGAAGACTACACATGCCTTAAACAAACCCATTTACGAACACAATTTGGCAATAAAGAAAAAGGATGAGTCAAATGCCTTAGCAAAGCATTCATTATGTTGTCCTTTGTTTAAGAAATTTACTTTTTCAGTTTTAGAAAAAGTCAATGACTCATTGTTTAGTGGAGATTTCACAACATTTTTAAAATGTAGAGAAGCCATTTGGCAAATCAGGTTAAGGGCTGAATGACACCATTAACATTAAATATTTTTTATTAGCACAGAGATTTTAAACATTGATTAGTGGTGTATTTTCAGTATCTTATAAGTATGTTTTTAGGTTATAAGTTTATATGTATATATGTATATATATTTATATATGTATATATATATATATATGTGTATATATGTATATATATATATATATATATATATATATATATATATATATGTGTGTGTGTATATATATATATATATATATATATATATATATATATATATATATATATATGTATATATATATATATATATATATGTGTGTATGTATATATATATATATATATATATATATATATATATATATATATACTTTTTTTTTTTACATTCATTGTGTCATTTAATTGCTATTTTTATATTACTAATTAGATGAAATTGTGAACACAGTTTCATTGGTAGGCTGCTGCATGTGACTCTTTCTATTTAAGTCATGTAATTTCTTTTGGGTGCTTTTCTGAAGAAGTTCAGTTGGAATAAATAGAACAAAAACGTTAAATATACAGATTGGGCTGTCTGTCTTCTATTGGTTACAAGTGGTATTTGCTGGTGTTACTAGGTCATTGTTCACCTCTGCTCGTCATTCATTAGACCCTTTACAGAGTACAGCACCCCTTTTGGTATGTACCTCACAAGACATCTACAACAACTGGAAAGGCCGCAGAAATACCTCACAAAGAGGATTACCGGCCTCAAACAGATGCCCTATGCAGACGGTCTCAAAAAACTCCAGCTTTACTCGGTCGCATATCACCTACTCAGAGGTGATCTCTGCCTAACATACAAAGCTATGTCAGACCTAGAGTTGTTAGACATGCTCCACTTTAGGAAATCCAAATCTCTCCGAGCTACACGCTCTAGGGATCTAACCCTTGTCACCACAATAAACAGAACATGCTGGAGGGATAGATTCCTGTCCCAGAGACTTCCCATACTCTGGAACAAACTACCTATCTATGTCAAACAAAGCTCCTCATTAGCACTCTTCAAGAAAAATCTTGATGATTGGATGGGAAATAGGAAATTCACCCTGGGGATCACCTCTGTGGCTCTGCTAAACAGGGGTACAGGAAAATAATATTCTTGGGTGGCAAAAGCCAGGGTACCTTTTTGGCTAGGTTTGTATAAACCCTAGGGCCATTAGCCTAGTACCTAACTATGAACCTAAAAACATGAGGCAAAAATTTGGACATTCTGCAAAAATCTGGACAGTTAACAGGTATGAGAGATTGGGAGTGTAAGGGTGCTCAATATGACATTCCCCTCTGCAAAAACAGTTTTGATTTTTTTTTCTTCCAAATGACAAAGCGCAACATCACTTAAGGCTATGGACTGTTAATGATTTGCTACAGTCCAGGGTTTGATTCCAACAACTACCATAAACCTACTCTGTGACTATGAGCAAATCACTTAAGCAGAATGCACTCCGTTGTTGTCCCTGTAAAGGGAACTTGTGCCCTGTGGGCTTACCTAGTTAAAAGATAAATAAAACAAAAAGAAAACAAAACTGCACTCCAAAGAAATTACTTCTGATGAAACACAGTGTGATGTTTAGCCACAGACATATTCCTTTTTATATAAAACATTTGAAATGAAATGGAAACAATTATCAACAACAATATGGAAACTGCACATTAGATCTAGACAAATTAGAATATAATGAACACAACAACTTTCTGACGATTGACGTCAGAGACTTGTGTACTTCAAAATCCTAATCCAAGGGGATTGAATGGACATCCGCACAAATGAGGAAAATGGGAGGTTGTACAGAAGAAATGACGCTTGTTGAAGAATTACTGGACATTATTTTATCACACAGGTTTGTCTCATTTGACAATGAAATTATCACCAAAAGATCACGGTAGCAATGGGCTCACCATGTGGGGCAAGTTTTGCGAACATGGTGTTAGCCCATTGGGAAAATGAATACATTCTTAGCAAACCCAACATAAAAACTCAAATACATTACTACATCCGATCTTTGGATGATATTTTCATAATTTTAAAAGGTGACTTTAAGACCGTGGGTGGATTCATTAATTTCATACCTGAATGAAACCACACATTTCTTGTATTTTACAAGTAATTTTGACACTAAATCTATAATGTACTTAGATGTCGACTTGAAAAAAAGACAGAAACTTGGGAGGATACAGAGCAAATATCCATCGTAAACTATTCAAACACATTCTTGCATTTTACTAGCTCTCACCCTTACCAACAGAAAAAAATAGTTATTAAAGGACAGTTGGTGAGAGCAGCAAGAATGGTCTCTTTAGAAAATGATTTCAAAGATGAATGTGAAAATTTTAGATTAATGTTTTTGAAACGGGGTTACCCAAATGGACTTATATTAGATTCAATTAAAGAGGTGCAATTGACTAAGACAGAATATATGTGTGTGAATGAAAGGGAGGATAGAGGAATTGTGAGGATGCAGGGAGTAGAGTTGGCGAAGGTGGATGAGTTTAAATACTTGGGATCAACAGTTCAGAATAATGGCGAGTGTGGAAGAGAGGTGAAGGAGAGAGTACAGGCAGGGTGGAGAAGAGTGTCAGGAGTGATTTGTGACAGATGAGTACCAGTAAGAGTGAAAGGGAAGGTCTACAAAAGGGTAGTGAGACCAGCTATGTTATATGAGTTGGAGACAGTGGCATTAACAAAAAGGCAGAAGTCAGAGCTGGATGTGGCAGAGTTAAAGATGTTAAGATTTGCACTGGGTGTGACGAAGATGGACAGGATTAGGAATAAGTATATTAGATGGTCAGCCCAGGTTGGACAGTTTGGAGACAAAGCCAGAGAGGCGAGATTGCATTGGTTTGGACGTGCTGAGGAGGGATGCTGGGTATATTGGGAGAAGGATGCTGCCAGGTAAGAGGAAAAGAGGAAGGCCTAAGATAAGGTTTATGGATGTGGTGAGAGAGGACATGCAGGTGGTTGGTGCGACAGAACAAGATGCAGAGGACAGGAAGAAATGGAAACAGGTGATCCGTTGTGGCAACCCTTAACTGGGAAAAGCCAAAAGAAGAAGAAGAATTAAAAGGGATACAGGTATGCATCTACCAATTTTGAATCTAGGACTTACACGAGAGCCTTTTAGTCAGTCGGACATATTGGTAAATGGACTTGAATTTTCTAGTTTAAATATATTAGATAAGATTAACCAAGTGGACAGAAATAGGAGTTGTATGTATAACATAAGTTTTCTTGCTATGTTTTAACATACAAGCACTTGATGTTAAAAGAATCATCATGAAAAATTGGAATTTAATCAGTATGGACAGGGAAATTTTAAACAAAATAGGAGACCATCCGACAATTATTTTTAGGAGAGGAGTCAATTTAAAAAATCAGTTGGAGAAACCATTATTTAATCAGACACTAAATATAGGGATGTTCAAGTGTGAAATGTGCATTGAGGTAGGCAACACATTTCAGATATATAACAATGTATTTTATCTACATAAAAAATGTAATTGTAATTCTAAATTAGTTGTTTACCTAGCCCAATGTCAACTCTGCCCTGCTTTCTACATTGGTAAAACCAAGCGTAAACTGAGGGAGAGTATATATGAGCATTTGTACTGCACAAGTAAAAATAAGATGGAAATGCACTGGCAAGACACATCAGCCAGTCCCCTCACATTACTTTAAATTTAAGGTTATAGAACAGATAAACACAGAAATTAGTGGGGGTCCAGTTCATATCTTATTAGAAAAAGCAGAGTTACTATGGCAACTGCGCACAAACGCTTACACTTACCCTGGCCTAAATGAAACCTGTTCCATCTTGTGTTTTTTTAAAGTTAGAAAATTTAACTAGATAACCTATATTACATGAAACAAACAATACAATAATATAGGGAAATGAGAGTACATCATAGTAACATATATATTGTGTACCATTACAAGTGGATTTAAGTTCACTCAATTTGAAGACTAGTGTATTTTGACATTTCCATATTGGTACTACAGTTTCCAAAAACACTGTGTTGTTCTACATGGCTGCTTAAGTTTATTTCATTCTATTTTATGCTAATTCTTTTTATTCTGACTTTATTTCATGTTATTTCCACATAGAAATAGATTTTTATACCAGAATTGAATATATTCTTTTTGTCTTTATAAAAATGAATTGTTGTGTCAAGATGAATTTTATTTGTTTAAAAACATTTTCTTCATAGGCATTGTTCGGCTTCAAGTAATTAGATGCCTTCAAGGGTTAATTTTTGTTAGAGAATTATGTAAGTAAATGAGTGTAATCACATGTTTTTAACCTATTTAAATGGTTGTGAGACTGTTTTTATCTGAAGAAGTTTGATCATTGATGAAATGAAAAGCGCTTTATATTTGATTGTTTTATGAGTGAATAGATTTCAGTTTTGGCTGTGGATTCAATTTCTAGTATGCATTTGTTATTTTTGTAGATGATGTGAGGTATTGCCAGCTATGCCAGGAGAAGTAGGGCAGTGGATGTGTAACATATGCCAGCATAGCTAACTGGAGTTTTGAAAAGGATTATATGTTATTTGTATATCAAACTGATTTGTTCATGTGCTTGTGTTGAAAATGAACCAACAGTGGGTCCTGCTGGATAGAAAAGAAATACACCTGTATGTCAGACTGTATTGTAACTACAGAAATGAATATATTCTAATGGAGTTTACTAGAAGAGAAGAGGTTAATCTCAGTCCAGCTGACTTTGAAAAAAAAAATAGTCTGAAATTAAATCACCTGCTTTAGGCCATAACGATTGTATCTTACAGTTCTGATTGCAGCCAGAAACAAAAGGTCGGTGAAAACCAACACTATGAATCCTACTGTATTATCCTTAGGGGTGAGCTAATTGGTACCTGGAAGGGTGGACATTTTTGAAATGGTTTTACAGCTTCCAGATGCTGTAATATATCTTAGCAAAGCTGGATGTGTATGTATTATGACACGTGTGATAGATTCTAGTTCAGTTTTTAGTAAAGAGAGTAGTGTGGGAACCAGAAGTCAGATAACCAGATGTATGGGATGACATTCTGTAATCCAGAAGTCTCAGTGCAGTCTGTTTCTGAAACCACACAAAGGACAACCCCTCACCCACGTCACCTTGCCTTGCTATATTAAGTGAACTGGGGGACAGTAATTCTTTAGATCATTCAGGAAAATATAATGAGATTAGTTAAGTATTGTTTTCCTTATCTGTGTGAATCTGTCCATTGGTGTTATTTTTAATATTTCCTGTGACTGAAACTCTGGTGTTTATTGTAAACAGATATTTAGTATTTTCATGTTCTTTTATTATTTATTGCTAAATATATTTAAACTTGTCATTGTGACTGGTCTTTTAGGAAATATTTTAACCTTTGAGAGTACTTATATTTATTTGGTTACACTGTGGTCGCTCCTGAAAGCCTTGCTGCATTGGTCAAACACTACCATTTGTATTAGTATTAATTTTACTCAGTATAATTGGGTACTCTTGTAAAAGCCTTAGAGCAGCTGGCTTTGGAGTGTTCTGGTGGTAGTATCTACCTTACAGTCTGGGCAGTGGGGGCATAGCTGGTAAATCTCTGCAAGCCTTTCCCAGGTGTGGTGTGTGTGTGTGTGTGTGTGTGTGTGTGTGTGTGTGTGTGTGTGTGTGTGTGTGTGAGAAACTCAAATCTTGAAGTGTGCGTGTATCAGCAACTTGGAGCAGATTGACAGAGCAGTGGTTTCACACAGAGGGTGATGGAGGACTTGGCTTGAAACACTCGACTGAGGACTCAACTCTACAGCTGTGGTCAGTGTGGGAAGTCTTTTTTGTGGTCTGGAGAGGGAAACCCAGCCCCAGGATGGAGTGTGTTCCCTGTGTGGTTTTAAGGGAAATTGTGCTCAGTGCAGACAGCTGTATCTGGAAATGCTGTGTGCATTCATTTTTGTTCCAAGTGAACGTCCCTCAGCAGTGCCACTGGTGAGGACAGACACTCCTTGATTATTGGCCCAGAGCAGGGACATCACATGCTTGACAAGTGTAAGCAGGGGCTTGGGAGATGAAACATTTACAAACATGTGCCTGGGAGATGAACTATTTTACAGGCTGTCTGTGTCCATTAGCCAAGCCAGGGATCAATGTCCTGTTTCTCATCCAATTATTCAAGTTACACTAGAAATGGGTTAGGGAGGAATTCTGCTTCACATGGATGGGAGCCTGTTCCAGAGATGGGGAAGTCTCTGGGGATATACACCTGACTCTCCAGCATGTCCTATTTATATCATGGGCAGGTTTAAGTCTTTAGAACAGACAATTTTGGTGCTATTTATTTTGCTGATATGCAAGAGGTCCATCAGAGTGGGGTCTGAGAATTCTTTGTATGCCAGGCAGAGATGCATAAATCTCCCCTCAACAACCTGTAGGAGACAGAATACAGGGATAGAGCATTGAGGCAGTCTGCATAGCACATTTTACTTATGCCCTACAATCTTTTAGTGCAGAGCACCGGTGGATGTTCCATTTGCTGGTTAGGTTTGTACCAAAGGGGGCATTTGACTCAATGATAGGTCTGATGAATGCCAAATACAGAGGAACAATGACTTCTTTGGACCTAGATGCCAAACCTCTGTTCATAAGTTGCACAACATAAAATGATTTCCTCACTCCTGTAGACACATGATGGTCAACGGTTAGATTACTGTCTATGTGTGTCCCTAAGTCCCTGACTACTGGGTCAACTCTAAGGGGTGTGTTGTCAATATGGTAGATATCATATGTGGATATCTTCCCGAGGTATACTATTATGCATTTCTTGGCATTTAGTTTTAGTCCACGGTTCTAACATCAGTTGCTTGTGTCAGCCCTTCCTAGAGAACATTTGTGTCAGTGTGGGATTCAATGACAGCTCCCAATTTGCAATCATCTGCAAATTTCGTCAGCAAGAGACCACTGACATTTGCCATGACTTCAGACAAGTAAATGCCAAAAAGAGTGGTCCAAGGACTGATCCCTGAGGGACTCCACTTGTGACTGACCTCTTTGTAGAGATGGACTTCACAATTTTAACTTCCTGGTTCCTGTCTGTGAGCCAAATGGCTATCTATTGGGTAACATGCAGGTTTGTACCTAACCTCTTGAGTTTTTTCAAAAAATTCCAAAGTGGAGTATTGTGTCAAATGCCTTGGACAGGTCAAAGTAGGCAGTGTGAACTGTTTTGCCCTTATCCATTGCTTTGGTGACCTTCGCAAAGAAGTCCACCAGTTTGAGTAGGCATGACCTGCCCTTGATGAATCCAAACTGGGTAGTGTCCAGTGTATGGAGGTTTACTATATCATTACTGAGCACTTCCAAGATAATTCTTTCCATGAGTTTGCATATAAGACTAGTGAGATGTATGAGAATGCAGTTTCCAGGGTCTGTAGATGGCCCGCCTTTGTGCAGAGGGATGACTGTTGCTGTTCTTCATTCATGAGGCACAAAGCCTGTTTGGAAGCTACAGTTAAATTGCAATTCCAGAGGGCCTGATAGCTCGTTTTTTGCTCTTTAGAAGACATCCTGAGATATTGTCTGGGCCCACTGATGAAGTGTTCTTGGCCTTAGAGAGTTAGAGAGAACATTAAGGACCTGTTCTCTAATGAGAGCAGGAGAGGTCATATTTGATGTTATTTCCGGAGGGAAGTTTGAGGGGAGAGGGGTAAAGTTGGAGCTGAATTTGTAGGCCAGTAGGTTTGCTATATCTTATGGCTCAGTACAGGTAGCTTCATTTACAAATAGCTTTGCACACAATTGTGTACTGCCTTTGAAGCTGCAGACATAGCTATAAATGCCTTGTAGTTGTCCCTGGCCTGGGAGGCCAAATTTAGCTTAAATTTGAGTTTGGTAGACTTCATTTGTCCTCTGAGTTGTTTGTTTAGTTTGAGGAGAGTGTTTTTATCCTGCTGGCACTGAGCCTCCTAATTTTTGCCTTGATTTTCTCCCTTCTGTTACAGTCTACTGATTTTGCGATACCACCAGGGTGGCTTGTTTTTTGAGTTAGTTCTGTACTTCTTCCTGGTCGGTACAGTTGGCTCTCTGCAGCTATTAACATGCTAGTATAGGGTTTCTGTGAAAAGTTCTGCATAGGCAGCAGTATTCTCGGGGTTTATTGGGGCTTGAAACTTTGCCAGGTTATCAACTTAATACCAGGAAGTTAGCCTTAGAGTAGTTCCTGAATATTCCAGAGTTAGCTGGGGGTCCAAGTTTTATTTTTACTTCAAAGGAGACTATTTTGTGGTCTAACCTCACCAGGGAAGACATTACACTAGGGGGTGTGCAGCACTCTCCCACATTAGTGAGGACTAGTTCCAGTATGGTTTCACCCCTGGTTGGTGTACTGCCAATCTAGTCCTTGGAGATTGTGCTTACAAAATCCAGGAATCCCTGTGCCTGTACATTTGGTGTTATATAAGATTCCCAGTTAATAGTGGTGTAATTAAAGTCGCCCATGAATATGGTATTGGGTGGATGGTGAGCGTTTCCAATAAGTTTAAATACATGGTATGGGTTTCCTGGGTCATAGAGGAGGACCTATAGTTTGCAAGGAATTGGTATTGGAGTTTGCCTATGGTGGTTTAAACATGGAGTTGCTGAAGGGCACTGTTCTGTTTGACCAGCCTTGAGGTATATTTATTTTTGATATAAATCGAGACACCTCCACCTTTACTCCCTGTCTATCTAGTAGCTGGTCTAAATGTGTGGAAGGCATTATAACTTTGCATTGTCAGAATTAACTCTCCACAGCTTTAAACAATGTCTCAGTGAGCACAAAGACTTCAGCATTATCAAGGGTGAAGAGAGCTTCTAGGGAGTGGAGTTTTTTGTTTAGACTCCTTGTGTTGAGTAGCAATACCATTAGATTTTTTTAGTTTTGATTTGCTATGTCAGAAATACTTTCAGTTTCGCATTGCCTAAAAAAGCACCATGGGAGAATACAATGTTTTAGTTAATATTCGAAAGTCTAGAGGGGAGAGGTGCAGACCATCCCTTGCAAAGCAGCATGGTCTATTTACCATCTATTTTCATGTTGATAAATATTGTACTTTCTTAGAAAAACACCAGAAACAAAGCCAGTTATTAAAGTCAGTCATCTTTTCTTTTTATTGTGGCATCATCCTAGGAGAAGGTAAAATCCTGCTCGATGCTAGGCTCATACCAGCCTGGGACACATATTCCAAGAGCTCCAGGGTGTCTCTCTTCATATAGTCTAGGGAGGTATGTCTCGGGTCATTTACACCCACATGGACTATGTCTGAGTCATACTGGTACTTGTTGTCCAATGAACTGAGTGCGTATATAATGTGGTGTAATCCTAGCCCCTGATAAGCAACTGACTGTGACTTTCTCCTTACTTAGCCTGGTGAGAGGGACATCAGTGTGTCTCACACTGGAGTCTCCAATGACCAGAATGCTGGATTTTATGGTGGCTTGCCTTATGGGTTTAGAAGTAGAGGCTCCATGAGATGTGGCTGTACGTGTTGATGTGGGTGTTGTTTTGAAAGACTGCATTTGGGGCTGCTGAGGGTATTTGTGTGTACTTCATCTATGATGTCTTTGGGGTTTAGGAAGGTTACATTTAAGTGCCTCAGCATATGTGGGTCTATATGTCTGTTTTGAACTGTGTGTGATGGGTGCAGTGTGTGTACACCTGACAATCTCATTGACTTTAGGGGTACTTTTATGTGAGAGCTTTCCCTCCAGTGACATTGTGTAAATACAACTCTTCCATACCATATCAGTTTGTATGAGAAATAACTACTTATCAGTAAAGATGAGGCAATTTCTACATTGCCTAAGGATGCCCATATCCACCAGGTTGGTAATGGAGATAGTGGAAAAGTTCATATCCATGGCAAGAGACCCTTTTTACTGACTAGACAGTTGGAATGAGAATATAAAACAATGTCAGGAGTAGCTAGTTTGCAGCTTTGGGGACAGTGCTTTTCACTGCAAACTAGTTGTCCTGTGTGAAACTACGCACTGGTGAAATTTCAATTGTGCTTTTACAGGAAAAATGTCACTCAAGGTGTCTGTGTCTATACAGGGCACTGCCAAACAGTTGAGAGGAAACTAATAAGTAGACCCAGAACACTTAAGGATGAAGTATTTAGACAGATATTCTGGAATTAGAAACAAACCAAGCAGTGCTTAATGAAAACAAAGAATTAGTTTGTCAAGAATGATGAAAAGAGGGGACTTGCATGAATGGCTACTGCCTGGGTACTACTAGTGCTGGTCTCATCACAGCTTCATGATACAATGCTTCTTTGCTTCTTCTCTCACAAGAAGCAAAATAATAGCATCAATCCCAAGATGAGAAGCAGGCCACACCCTGTTTGGTGATCCACAGTCTTGTCCCAGATGATGCAAGGGTCTGTAGGCTTCGTGTACCCTTTTCCTGGAAGATGCCTTGAACAGCAACCAGACCAATCAGGAATATCAAGAACAGAAACTCACTGCCCAACAGAAATAGGAATCAATGCATTCTGCCCCTTCTCTTACCAGGAGCAAAATATAACCACAAATTCCAAGTTGCCACCTATGACGTAGTTATTAGGTTTTGCGGTGATTAGCAGTCTCCAAGAAATAAGGTCTATGTGCTCCTTCTCTCACCAGGAGAAAAGAGAAGCACTAATCCAAAGATGACTGCTGAGAGGCAAAATGTGGGATCTCCAAAAAGGCAATAGATGTTGCAGATTTTAAAGATAAGATGGAATAAGATGGGTTAATATCCAATGCTCTGCAGTGTGCACTAAGCAGTTAGATATGAAAGAGCAGGTAAACTTAAGCTTTAGCTGTCTTGGTGGACAGCCACTAATTTTAAAAGAGAAAGACAGACTGAAAGGGGGTGGGTACTTTGTATTCTGGTTGTATGGAATACAGTGGGATGGCCAATAAATTTAAATAGTTGAAGGGGAGTGATTTCACGAAATGATAATTTTGTGCTTACTCACTAAACCCAATGGAAGGGGAGAGGGAAGGAGATATTTGGTCAAATTAACATAAGGAGCAGGCAACTAGAAAGACAGTTGAGTTTAAGAACACAACAGCACCAGGATGGAATGGTTGGAAAAAAATTCTGTGTGACTCACAAGAGACACAGCTATGGTCTCTTTCCTAGTTTTAATATGCAATTAACCACAGAATACAAGTAAAACACAGTATAAAGAAAACAAATCACAATATACACAATAGAAGAAAGCAATAAAGTAATACAAAATACAAGAAAGCAAAATCAAACTAACTTTTCGCTCACAGCAAGTTGTATACATTCCTCCAAGAAATCACAATCTCTGGACACCATTCTAGCAGCTCTCACTAGTTGACCTTTGATTATTGATCTCTTTTGAGAAAAAGGATGACTGCTGTTAAAATGGACATAGCTATTTGAAAAAGATTCTTTCCTATAAATCTTAGCTATGTAACACTCATTTTCTTTGTCTTTCATACGGTCTACATCCAGATATCCAAGAATGTAAATTTATGGGCAACCTGCTTTCGAATAGGGGTTACCCTATGGATCTCATACAGGAGCTTTTGAGGGAGGTACAGAACAGGAGGGATACAGGAGTTTATATACCAATATTAAATCAGAGAAGAATATCTCAGGGCAACCTAACAGTGAAACCTAATACAGTCTATCCAATGTCTAACAGTTTTATATTAACTTATAGTATGGATGCCAAAGAGATTTTTTAAATTATTTTGAAGAATTGGAATTTGGTTACACAAGACGATTCTATAGTTAAGAAATTGTCAGCACTACCAAATATAGTGTTCAAGAGGGGCCCCAATCTTAAAAGTTTATTGGAGAAAAAACCAAAGGTGTCTAACAGCCGGGACGGTATGTACAAATGTAATATGTGTCGCTATTGTAGTTATATAAAGACAGGTTCTAAATTTGAAATAAGGGACAATAAATTCAGTATAGTGGGTAGATACAACTGTGCTAGTACCCAAGTGGTCTACCTAGCCAAGTGTTCCTGTTGCCCAGCATTCTATTTCGGTAAAACCGACAAAGTTACAAGAATGTATTTATGAGCATCAGTATGCCATAAGGAAGGCAAGATGGAAAATGCTTTGGCCAAACATATAGGGGAGAATCCTAATCATGCATTTTTGTTTTCAGCTATCGATCGGGCTCAAACAGATGGAAGGGGAGAACCCTTGTCTCTTATCTTGGAGAGTAGAGAGTTGTCATGGCAACTTAGATTAGATGCCTGTCATCATCCCGGCATCAACAGCATGTCATCCTTATCATGCTTATTAAAACTCAAAAGGCTGAATAGATAAGTTCCATCAGGATTTGTCCTGAGGCTTAGTGGGAACTAGTTAGTCCGGGATGGTAATGGATGCCTTAGTGGATTCATTATGCTTTATTATTAGATCACAATTTTAAACAGGTTTTAGATGTAATTAAATTCTTTCACAATGTAACATGAGGTGTTTTTGAATAACAGAAAGTTTATTTATTATTTAGTGGATTCATTATGCTTTATTATTAGATAGGTTAGAATTAGCTACCATATCTGCGTCTATTCATATTTTATTTATTTTTGGTAGGTAGTTGTTTAAGCCCAAGTAGTTTTTCATGTTTATGTAATATATTTTTTATTTTTATTTCATTCCTGAGCCTCACATGCCGATGTGGAAATGTTTGTGTATCATTTTGGTATTTTTTTATATGTAGAGTGGTTGTGTTATAAAAGTTATGAGTTTTATTACTGTCAACAGTAGCTTATTTAACAATAATGCGATTTTTGTAGAGTTTTTCATATAAGATGTTTGAGAAGATCATAATGAACACATGATTTTAACAGAGTATTTAACAGCAATTTTAAATGCATGACGCTGTTTCCGTTCTGAAGAAGTCAGTTGTTTATACTGACGAAAAGCTTGTATTTGGCATTTGGGAGCTTAAATTAAAACATTTTACTGGATTTATTGCGTATTGAACTTTGGTTATTCACGAGCGTTTTGCTGGTTTCAGAGCGCATCCACTCTTGGAGTTTGGAATTCTAATAAATATCACAGTATCATCAATAAAAAGAGGTTATTTAATCTCTCAATACATCCTGTTATACAGGTATTTGAAACTTTAATGACTTTTATAAATTAAGTGACCAACATAAGAAAATGAGGAGTCACAATTTAACCACAGAGAAATGAAACTGTTAGATAAATTAAAAAGAAACAAATCATACACTATTATGAAACCAGATAAAGGTGAGGGAATTGTTATCTTTGACTCTATAGACTACTCTAGTGTTATGTACAATATTTTGTGGAATTAGGGGACATACTGAGGGGCTTTGAAGAACAAAGTTAATGTTAATTACTGTATAAGAACATAGACCTCACTCTTTGACTGGTTTACTCAAGGCTTAATTGATGGAAAACTGTACAATTTTCTTTTGAATTTCCACCCGACTAACCTTTCATCTTCAGGATACCAAAAATTCATAAGCATATAGAAAACCATCTGTTTAGGCCAACAGCGGCAGTCCAAGGCTCCAATATTTATCCACTGGCAGTTTTTGTCGATAGAATAGTTAAACCAATATCTACAGTGGTGAATAATTTAATTAAAGAATCATGGGACCTTTTGGGCAGGCTAAAAAGTGACCTAAGCATGACACTAACTGAGTTTTTAACCACTGGTGTCACAGATTTGTTTAGCTGTAGCCTTTTGTAGGAAGGGTTGGAGGGTTATTTGAAGAAGCTTTGTTGGATTTGGATTTTCTTAACAATGATATTAAAGATACTGAAGTGTACATGGATTTAATTTTAGCCAACAATTTTATATTTTTTGAGGGGAAGATATTTAAACAAAACAAAGGAGTCACGATGGGAACCAGAGTGTGCCCTCACATATGCTAATCTGGTCATGTACTCCTGAGAGAAAAGATATGTGTTTGACTCAGACTATTCAAGATTTTTGTCTGAATATTTTAGATTTTTGGACTATATACTTATATTATGGACAGGTCTGACTGGAATTTTGAAGGACTTTATTCATTATTTGAATAACAATACAGCTTTCTTGAAATGCACTTATTCCTTTTACCCCAATAGTTTGAATTATTTAGAAATCAATATTTCCAAGGTAGATGTAAATTGTATATCCATCATATGCAGGAAACCCACCTTCAGCAATAGTTATCTTCACTATGACAGTTGTCATTCTTTTAAAATGAAAAACGTTTAGTCAAGTGCCAATTCATCTGTTTGCTCAAATGATTTCTTGTGGCATTTTATACCAAACTTTATGGAAAAAGCTAGTTAATATGTTTCTGGAAAAAGAATATCCAAGAAGGCTAGTAACAGATATTAAAAAATGAAACTTGAGATAGGAGAAATAGTGATTTTTCCACCTGTATTGGCAGATGGATTGAATAGGTCAACCACACAGCGGATTATACGCATACCGAAAATGAGGGATCTAAGCCTTTCGAAAGAGCCATAGTCATAGAATACAGTTCTGAAAGTTCAAAGGTTAAGGACATTGTTAAAAAGAATTGAATCATTTTTTAGGGCTAATGAACACATCTTAAAAATTACTGGACTTAACCCTGGTTTTGTTTTTAAAACAGGTAATAATGTAAAAGCAATTTTAGAGAAAATAAAAGGATTACTAGGAAATAAAGACACAAAGAAGACCCACAAATGGGGATTTTGTAAACAATGTCCCTATATTTCCACAGAGGAAAACTGGGCCACCCTACAGTACTGAGGGTGTTGGGTTTAATCCACAAGTAGGTAATTGACAAACTAAAGTAGTAGTATATTTAATGATTTGCTCCACTTGTTATAATGTTCATGTGGGTAGAACAGGCATTAAGAAGAAGAATATATGAGCATAACTCATTATTAAGAAAAAAAAACTTTTATATAAACATTCTATTACTTGTAAAGGATTCAACAAATTTGTATTCTGTATTTTAGAATATGTTCCAGTAAGAGGTGGAGCTTGGGAGAACAAACTCAAATGTAAGGAACTTATTTGTCAATTTAAACTAAACACTTTTGGGCCTCCTGGTTTACATGAAAATAGTACACTTCGATCACACACAGAATTTTTGTCTGTAATGAAATGAAACTTGTTTCTTATGGAGATGACAGAGTGAATCTAAGTGGGAGGAATCCTCGTTTCTGAGGAAGTTATATAACTGACTGACTGCAATGAAGGAAGCTGTTCTGAGGAAGTCTACTAATTTGTAGGATGAAAGTGCTTAACTGCTATCTTTGAATGGTGTTTATTCTTAATGTTTTTTTTCACTTGCACCTTGTAATAGATTTGGTGGTATTTTTTGTTCACTTTGGACTGAATATTCTTCATTTATCCTTGATGTTTGATCTAGATGGTACCATGTGCTTTTTTTGTGCAGATTTTCTCGTTTGGTTTCTTGGTCCAGCCCTGCACTCCCACATTTTTGTTAGTTTCTAGTATTACAAGCTATCAACCTAAGCCAGTTCGGATTAATCAAGAGCAGATCCTGCCTGCTTAACCTAGCCAACTTCTTTGAGATGGTTACTGAAGCAAGGGATGAGAATAAATCAGTAGTCTACATATCAAGACCTCTCAAAGGTGTGCAGTACCATACCACCACTCAGGTATCATAAATAAACTCTCCCAGCTAAATGCAAATCCTTATGCAACTCAGTGGATAGCAAACTGCCTCAAAAATAAAATCCAGGAAATTAGGGTGGGAAGCTCTACCTTAATCCACAGACCTGTCACTAGCAGCGTACCCCCAAGGCTCATACCTTGGGCCACTCCTGTTTGGCATTTAGTTCTCTGATGTCAAAGCAAGTGTTAAGGGTTTATGGCTGATCAAGTTTGCAGATGACTGTAAACTTAGTGCCACCATAAACTCCCCAAAGGACACCAAAATTCTCCAAGAAGGCCTTTTCAAAACAAATAGCTGGTGTCAAAACTATAGACTAAATCTAAATGCCAAAAAATATATAATTGTATCCTTTGTCAAGCAAGACTTCCCTTGTAATTATCACACTAACAACACCCCCCGTAAGATGGGATCTCGAAAACTATGTCAGCAATGAAATGTCCTTTGATCACAATGTATCCACTATTTTAATGAAGTATTTTCTTCATCACACAGCTAACATCTAAAGGTATGTTGTCCAGGTCTACAGAAAAAATGATCCCACTGTACTTGCCTCTCATCAGGCCGATCGCTGAATATAATGCTCCATTCAGTAGGTAGCTGTCTAAACACTTGTCACAACTGGAGAGGCCACAATGCTTTCTCATCAAAAAAAAAAAAATCAAAGATCTGAATCACAAAAACTATGCAGACCAAAACAAAGCCTTTTCCCCCTTGTCAGTATCACACAGCCTATTAAGAGGTAACCTCCACCTCGTGTACAGACCCTCATAAGACTATCTGTCAGACTCTATTTCACATTCACAATTCCAACGGTAGCATGAACACTAGCTCAAGATATCTCAATCTCTTTTGAAACATAAATAGAATACATTGATGGGGTAGATATGTATCACAGAGATCACCTCTTCAATGGAACCATCTTCATCTCCACATAAAACAAAGTACTTCTCTTGCTCTATTAAAACATAATTTGGATGAATGGATGGAAAACCACAAATTCATTCCTGGTTTTGCACCCATGCCCCTCACTGATAGGGGCAACAAATAAATGTTAACATACCCTTGTTCTTCCCACCTTGGGATATTTGAAAAACTACCATGAGAATGTAAGGTTAGGTATCTTAAGATCCTCAGTGATTAATAGCCTAGTAAGTTCCTATGAACCTATTCATACCCCAAAGGTTCTTAATCAAAAAGATCACATGCCTGAAGTCTGAGCTACCAAAGAGAGGCTGAAAGCTCTATCCCTTTATTCATTGCCTTTTAAACTTCTGAGTGGAGATCTCAGTCTTGCTTATTGTGCCATCAGAGATCTGATTTGCCCATGCCCTGGGTCTCCTGTCTCTCCACATGTCCAACATCTCCATCAATACTAGGACCAGGGACCTAAATCTTCACAAAGAAATAAATAAAACATGACGGAGGGCCATTTTGTAACCTACCACCTCCTAAACCTCAGGAATAAACTACTCCTGCATATTAAGCAGTGTGACTATTTATCTTCCTTTAAAGATAAACTAGACAAATGTGGAGGTAGCCACAAATTTACTCCAGGATTGACTGGTATGGCCTGCTTGGAGAAAAGAAGTGCTGCCTGATGGGGGGTACTGGTGAGGCAAGAATTTTTATGAGATTCAGTGGCCTCAGAATATCCATAAAGCTATGAATTGTCCCTCAATGTCATTAGATTCAATCAGAGCAATGGATGCATACGGGATCACTGCCCGAAGAAACACTGTATCATACAACAGCAATCTGTTAAGTCAACAATTGAATGTCAACTTTAAAAGAAACAGTCCAAAAGAAATGTTTTTCTAGCGGGCAAGCCCCCTCCTGCATCCCCTCAGTTTGGAGGCTGTGCTCTACAGACCCCCTATCTAAATACATTAACTCTAAGACAACATGATGGGGGTGAGGTAATGAGAAATGTCTCTGATTCCACAGCTTTGAAATCTTTCGATTCCAACAGCAACAGCTTAGAGTTAATTAAATAAAGGCAGACAATTCATAGTTTATGTTGATTGCTGTAATCATACCCATGTATCCCTCTGCAACAAATACTTTAAAGCATTCAAATAGTGTTGTGGAATTTAGCAATCCAACGTAAATTCTAGGTTTACTGGTAAACATGAATGACTTGGTTAATTTACTAGTGCCTTCATATTCTACAGCCTAATCATCTTTTGCTAGTTCACTGTACTAGGGGTCAGCAGACTCTTTCATTGTACTAGAGGTCAGCAGACTCTTTCACTGTACTACAGGTTAACAGACTGCGTTGGTACATTAGCACCACAACAAAGCTGTAACGTTAATGAGCTGTTTTCCCTCTGGCACTCACTTCCTTCTTCTCCACCTGTACCTTCCATCACATGACAGGCATGATTTCCACCTGTCACTTAGTTACATCAAGTAACACAAGATGGCTTCTCAATGTTCTTTCTGCCTATTATTAGAATGTGTTGCTCATTTTCCAGCTGTCACAGTCCTTCCTGGTTTGCTTTGAGAGGGTTGATTTGACCTTGTCATAGCATAGTATCAGCCATAAGACAATGCAATTGTCATCTTATTGTCATTATTATGTGTGGGAAGAGACATTATTTGTCTTAGAAAACAAAGACAGTGCCTCACTGTATCTGACTTACATCAAGTCAGTCAGCAAACTTCACCTAAGCAGCATGGACTGCAATGTTTTTTCTTTCCAGATACATAGCAATGTTTCCAGTGTTACATTTTAGAAAAATGGGAGAATAATCTATTGGTCTTATACAGCATGTCAGAGTTACAAGTGCCAGAAAGAAACAGCCTTTGAACAATAAGTCAAATAAAGTATCGGAAAATAAGAAAAAAATTATTTCCAGGATGTCTGAGTTCCTTTCACAGAATCACTGCCTTTAGAATAACTATGACACAGTGACTTAAAAATAACATGTCCAAGAGTTTTGCAAGTCAAGTTTCAGGTTATCATCAATTGTCATGCCTAGTAGCTTTGAATGGGGGATGACTTCTATAGGGCTGTTATCAAAGGCAGAAATTAAAAATTTCTGTTTGAAGTGTGCAAGGGCATTTGGGAGAAGTGGCACTAATTAATGTGGAGTCATCAGCATATTCTGAGGGTGCTAGACATTTTGCAGCATGTAGGCTGTTGCTAAATATGTTGAAAAGCAGTGGCCCGAGTATGGAACCTTGGGGAACACCTGTTTTGATGGTGGGAAGGATGAGTAGAAAATGATCCATTTAACAGAATAGACTGGAGTTTATTGTAAAGGTAGCTGGAGAACCGGATGGTGGAGGTGATTTGCAGGCCAAGTAACGAGAGTTGTTTTAGAGGTAAGCTATGGGAAATGGTATCGAAAACTTTGGATAACTCTAAAAACGTGACAGAAACCAGTTGGCCTTTGTCTCTGGCTAGGTTAACAGTGTTGGTGAAGTTTAGGACAGCTGCTGTACCATGGTCTGAAACTATGTTGTGTGGGGGAATGGAGGTTGTTTCTCAATAAATGAGTCACTGACTGATTAGTGTGTGAGAGGAAAGTACAGTTGTGTACATTTACCATAAATGTAGATGTTCGAGTGTATTCACTGTTGCAGTCATTACATTTGGGTAATCTACTGGCAAGTTGCCCTCAGTCATCCTAACTAACAAAGTCTTGGGTCCTGCGTCAGTTGCTGTCCCTTCTTCCATGACGTCAAGTCGTCAGGTGTATAAAACATGCAGCCGATGCCATTACATCAGTTTTTCTTGCCCCAGATGTCAGGTGCCCCCCAAATGGGGAGCAAAATATATACATATATATATATATATATATATATATATATATATATATAAATATAATAAGAAACACAAAAATATACCTCCAAACAAAAGCAAATACACCAAAAAGGCTTTTAAGCATAATAAAAGAAAGAAGAGGTATAGTAAAAAAAAAAAAAAACGGGGCTGGAGGGAGGGTATCCAGGACTTCAACAGTGAATACACTCGAACATCTACATTTATGGTAAGTGTACACAACTGTACTATGCTCATCGTGTTTCAGTGTTGCAGTCATTACATTTGGGTAGATTCCCAAAGCTATGGTTGAAAGGCTGGATTTATACAGCATTATGACCAGCTATAAGGCCCTGCAAAACAGTAGTGGCAAAGCCAGCTCTGGAATTAGAGAAAATTGGTAAGTGATAATGCTTGGTGAAAGTATGAACTGAACTCCAGGTAGCATCTTCTAGATTATCCCTGGTAGGAACACCTCTGAGAAAGGCTGCTGAAGTAGATGCAGCCCTGGTGGAATGAGATCTGATCCCCTGGGACATAGGTTTTCCATGGTGCTTATAACAGAAATTAATACAATGGCTTATCCATTTAGAAATGGTTTGCTTTGAAATAGCAAATGCTACCAGCAGTTGTTCAGATTTTCTTCAAGATTTAGTCCTGTCCAGGTAGAATCTAAGTTGTCTGTGTACATCCAATGAATGCAGAATCCGCTTTCCCTTGTTCTGTGGATTGGGAAAGAAAGTTGGCAAATGAATGGACTGATTAAGAGCCATACTGGATACCACCTTGGGCATGAATGATGGATTGGTCCTGAGTGACACCCTGTTCGCATGAAAGACAATGAAAGGCTCCACTGCCATAAGGGCCTGTAATTCAGATATCCTTCTAGCTGAAGTGATTGCTATAAGGAAGGCTGTTTTCCAGGAAAGAAATTTTAAGTCTGCAGTTGCAGCTGGCTCGAAAGGAGGTAGAGTGAGTTTCTCCAATACAAAGTTAAGGTCCCAGGCAGGGGTTGGAGCTCTCCTGGGTGGTCTCAAGTTTTTGGTCCCTCTGAGATACTGCTTTAGAAGAGGATGAGAGAAGGGGGGGTCTGTGTTGTAATGAGCTGAAACGGCTGTGGCATGGATTTTTATGGAAGAAAAAGACAGGCCCTTATGAAGCATCTCAGTTAAGTATTGCAAAATCTGAGGTAAATTAGGCACTGCTGTGCTCATCCCTTGAGATTGATTCCAGACACAGAATCTTTTCCATTTGTCAGCATAAGATTTTCTAGTACTAGGTCTTCTCGCCTCCAAAATGACATCAATCACAGGTTTGCTGAGGGATGCTAAGGGTGAATTTAAATGATTAGCCAAGCTGCAAGATTCAAAGTTTGGAGCTGAGGATGCAGAATTTGGTTGTCTTGCTGAGACAAGTAAGGAAGGTGTCTGAGGTAGGTGCCATGGAGAAATGTGTGACACGCTGCGCAGGAGTGGGTACCAGTGTTGGCGAGGCCAGTCTGGAGCAATCAAAATAATTTTTGGTTTGTCCTGTTTGACTTTTAGCAGAACTTTGGAGAGCAAAGGCAGAGGGGGAAAGGCATAGACTGATAGGTTTTTCCAGCTGAAGGACAGAGCATCCACTTTCCAGGCTTTTGTGTGATGAGCTCTTGTGCAAAATTTGTCCAACTGGTTGTTCTGGGGTGAGGAAAAAAGATCTATGTCTGGGCTCCCCCACTTGCATGTCAACATGTTGAAAATCCGTGGTTCCAGTTTCCATTTGTGAGGGTCCATGAGATTTCTGCTTAGTTCGTCTGCCAGAACATTCTTCTTTTCTGGCAGGAATTGAGCTTGTAGTTGTACTTGGTAGCTCAAGGCCGTGTTCCACAATGCCATGGCTAGTCTGCAGAGGGGTAGGAATGTCTACCTCCCTGCTTATTTATGTACCACATAACCGTGGTGTTGTCCTTCTTTATCAGTAATTGTCCTGGATGAAGGTAGTCCTTGAAGGCTATCAGTGCATTCTGTACAGCTAGCATTTCTTTTTGATTGATATGAAGGTGCATTTCATTTGGGCTCCATTTGCCCTGAATGCACTTCCCTGCCAGATGTTTAGGGTTTTGGGTGGAAGGGGGTGGTGTGAATGGAAGTCCCTTGTTTTGGTGGCAGGCCTCTGCCCACCATAGGAACTCTAGGTGCAGGCAAGGTATGATTGGAATCATTGTTTCCAGGCTGTGACAATTCTGACTCCATAAATTTTTTAAGTGCCATTGAAGTTTCCTCATATGCAGTCTTGCATATGGAATTAGAAGAATGCATGAGGTCATGAACCCCAAGGCTTGCAGTATTTGCCTTGCAGATAGCAGGGTTTTTGTGACCGCCTGTTTGAAATAAGTCACCAAATGAATTTGCTTTTCTGGCATAAGGAAAGCCATCTGGGCAGTTGTATTCAAGCTTGCACCCAGGAATGTAATTTTTTGAGAGGGTACCAGTTGAGATTTCTTTTTTTTATGGTTTACACACGCCAGATGTTTTAGAAGAATGGCCTGGTTTTCTGCCTGAATTAGACAATCGTCTAGGTATGGATATATTTGAATATTTCTTTGCCTGCAAACTGCAATTACTGGAGCCAGGCACTTTGTGAATACCCTGGGCGCAGTAGACAAGCCAAAAGGCAGTGCAGAGAACTGATAATGCATGCAGCCTGCTTTGAAGCGTAGGAATCTTCTGCAAGATTCCCTGATTTGGATATGCAGGTAAGCCTCTTTTAAATCTAGAGTTGCCAACCAGGCATCCTTGCCTAGCATAGGAAGTAACTGGTGAAGAGTCAGCATCTTGAATTTTGGAATGTCCCAGGCAGGTGTTTAGAGCAGACAGGTTCAGAATTGGACGCCATAAATTGTCTTTTCTGGGTACCAGGAATAGCCTGGAATAGAAACCTTGTCCCTTTTCCTCTTCTGGTACCGGTTGAATAGTCCCAATGTTTAAGAGGGAAAGTACTTGTTTCTGAGCCTCTGCCCACTGATTTGGGGGCAGGTCCGGCCACCCGTTTGGAATTGGCAACGTGTGGAAATGAAATCTGTATCCCTGGGACACTATATTTAAAACCCATTTGTCCTGGGTTATAAGTTGCCAGTTTCTTGAATGAAGAGCCAGTTTCCCCCCCCAAAGGGGCAGCTAAGAGGTAAGCGCTTGGTAATTTCAAAGGGAAGTCATTGAGACTGTTTACCATAGGGTGGTGTCTTGTTGTTTCCAGATTTGGAAGTGGAAGCACCCCATTGCTTAGTTCTGAAAGTCCCTTGGGACTGAAACCTGGTGGTCTTGGAATGTCTGGGTTTGGCCGTAGTGGCTCGGGAAGGAGCTGGAAAGGACCAGTTCTTAGTAGGCCAATGCCTACTAAATCTAGGAGGTTGCACTTGTAAGAAATCTTTCACAGTTTGCATAGATTTAGCTTTATCTTCCATCTTTTTTAGAACTTCTTCAGCCTTATTGCCAAATAAGCAGTCCTGCTGTAAAGGAGCATCCAAAAGGTTTGCTTTAACATGATCAGACAGAGATTGCTCCTTAAGCCAAGCATACCTTCTAAGCACAGACCCAGTAACAGCAGCCCTACAAGAGGCCTCTAAGAAGTCAAAACCACATTGCAAAGTATGTTTGCCAACTTGTTCGGCTGAGTGCAATAAATCCTGCAAATCTTTATTCTCCACACAGTCAGAAATCAACATAATTTTCTGTTTAAGCAGTCCCATGATATGCTGTTGATATTTTAGCATATGGAATTGACAGTTTAAAGCCCTGATTGCTAAGGTTGCAGAAGTATAAACCTTTTTACCCCATCTATCCAGCGCCCTGGAGTCTCTATAAGAAGGGGTAGGATTTTTAGCAATAGAAGCCTTAATGCCCTTGGGCCCCTGAGAAACGGTTTCAGGGTCCGTAACAGGATTTTTGAAAAGGAATTTGTGGGACTCAGGAACCCTGTAGTACCAGTCTGGTTTGCTAGGGGCTGGAGGCAAGGAATCAGGGGCCATACTGGATTCCGAAAACACATCATCAACAATGTCTAGTACAGGAGGTATAGCCAAAGGCCTATGCTGAGGAAGAAGGAAATCCCTAAGCCTCTTTTTGGATTCAGAGAAATCCTGACTTTCCCAGTGGAAATGCTCCTTTAAGGTATGTAAAGTTTCCCCAAAAGAGAAATCCTCAGGTGGAGAAGCAGATGGAATGGAATCCGTTGCATCAGAGTCCTCATAAGTAGGTATGGACAAATCCCGATCATTAGAAGATTCAGAAGAAACAGAGTCCTGTTCAGAAGATTCATAGTCAAATTCAATCCTAGGCCTCTTGGGGGGGGGGGGGGGGTTGACTACCCCTGATTAGAGTAATTAAATCTTCAGCCATTTTGAGCATTTGTTTTTTAGGCATTGGGACCTGAACATGTGGCCTGGGCATCAGTTTTTTAGACATAGATCGAGATTTAGGCCTTAGCACTGAAGTTGGAGTCGTTTAATATGTAAGTCTGTAGGCTTGAATACACTCTCAGAAGCCGGTGCCTGCTCAGTGGCTCTGGACCCATCCAAGGTAGAGACATCTGCGGGTTCCATATGTGAAGCATCTCGCGGCATACCGGACTCCGAATGGGTCTCAGTAGAAGCCTGCAAATCAGATGTAGCAGGTATCAGGGGCTGCGAAAGCGTCTCACTGAGTACCGGCGAACTGGCGACTGGCTTAGGAGAAGCGTCGTCGGAAGTTTTGGACCTCAACGGCCTGTCTCTGTCTTTTTCTATGCGTTTTTTTTCAGTATTCTGGTAGTCGGAAGGCTAATCGACGTCATTTCTGGATAATTAAACAGAGAACCAAAATATTTTGAAGCAAAAATGTACCGACGCTGGATAGTGCGCTGATTAAATAAAGCACAAAACCGACAGCAAGGTACGTCATGGTCAGAGCCTAGGGAAGGAATACAGTTGTTGTTGTTTCTTTTGGCTTATCCCAGTTAGGGGTCGCCACAGCGGAACTCCGGTCCACTAATGTTTGGTAGTGGATTTTTACGTGCCGAGTTACCAGCCCTGACGCACAACCTTCAACGAAGGTACGCCCATTCACGCATGCCTACACATAGAAGACGCTCTAGCTGAGAATCGAACGGGACGTCTTGCTGTGAGGCGACAACGCTACCGTGGGTCAGGCAAGGAATACAGTACAAATGAAAATCCTTATGAGGTATGTGCTTCCCACAAGTAATACAATTATTAACTTTTACTGACATTGGTAAGGAGCAAAAAAAAGTTTCCCCAACAGGGTACTTAGCTTTAAGTTGAAGACTTCGGTTCTGAAACTCGAAAATGAAAATTTCAGGAGTCGTCCGACCGGCACTTGCAAACTGCTTCTGCTTCGGGCACCGCGCGGCTGAAAATGACTGATGTAATTTATTTTATTTATTTATTTTACATTTGTTGACCCGGCTAGTCTAGCTGGATATATGTCCATTTTCAGTAGAGGCCCGGGGAGAAAAGCTCCACAAAAAGATGGGTTTATATAATCAAGAGTTGTTATACATTCAAATCAGAAATATTATACAAAAGGAAGGTGTTACAAAAAAAAAAAAAACTGGTTCATAAGCATTACCAAGAAAAATACTCTGCAATACTTGAAATAATTTTTTTTTTTTTTTAAGGGTGAAAAGAGGTTGAGGGAATAGAAAGTTTAGTCAGAGTTTGTACAGGACAGAGATGTTGGGAATTAAGCACAGTTTTTAGCTGCCTCTTGAAGGTACAAACAAAAATACTAAAAGAACCTAGAAAAGGTTTGAGGGGGTGAAAAAAAGGTAGAGGGAATAAAAGTTTAGTCAGGGTTTGTACAAGGACAGAGCCATTGAGAGTTAAGCAAAGTTTTTAGGTGCTTCTTGAAAGTGGGTAAAGAAGTAATAGCAGTGAGTTCACTTGGAAGCTTGTTTCAGATAGGTCCAATGGAAGCTTGTTTCAGAAAGGTCCAATGGAAGCTTGTTTCAGATGGGTCCAATACAGTTGGAGAACAAACAGTCCCCAGCTTTGTTGTTGGATTTATAGGGTGCCGCTAGCAGCTTTGTGATGGAGCGCAAGGAAGATAGATTTTTATAAGGAGAAATAAGGGTACTAAGTATTGTGGTATTAGAAGGTTGATAGAAGATTTTGTGGGTGATGGTAAGTTGCTGTAGTCATATTTGATTTTGTTATTCTAGCCAGCCTAGTTGTTTAAGATTTGAGCAATGATGGGTTCGAAAATAGGCTCCTGTGGCAAATCTTGTAATATTACTATATGATATTGCTAGTTTATTGAAATTAGATTTTGATAAGTTTGTAAAAATAGGTGAGGCATAAAGAAGGGTAGAGAGTAGGTGCGTTTGTGCTATAGTCCTTCTGGCTGAGGTAGTAAGGAAGGGTTTGAGTCTGTAGAGAGATCCAAGTTTTCTATTGACTGACCTGATGGTTAAGTTAATATGGGCATCGAAGTTGAGATTATGGTCTATTGTGACACCTAAAAGTTTGTTAGTAGAGTCAGGGGATATTATTGTGCCATTGTTAGAAATTATATCGAAGGTAAAGGGCGAAGATTTCTGTGATGGTGTAAAAAGTAATAATTTAGTCTTTTTGGGATTCAGTAAGAGGCAATGCTGAAAGAACCAGTTTTCCGCTGCTGTGAAGACTTGTTGTGTAGTGGTCTGAAGCTTAATTGGGGAGGATGCTGAACATATCAGTGTTGAGTCATCGGCATATTGCATACATATGGATTGAGGAAGGGACATATTTAGATTGTTAAAAAAAATAGAAAAGAGGAGAGGTCCCAGTATTGAGCCTTGTGGCACTCCTATTGTGATGGGAAGAAGAGATGAAATGTGATTATCCCAAAGAACTGCTTGCTGTCTATTTTCTAAGTAGGAATTAAACCACTGGATAGCTTGAGGGCAGTAATGGTGTCTGCTGCATGTTTTACACCCCTGACGACTTGGCGTCATGGAAGAAGGGACAGCAACCGATGCAGGACCCAAGACTTTGTTAATCAGGCTGACTGAGGGCAGCCTGCCAGCAGATTACCCAAATGTAATGACTGCAACAGTGAAACACGATGAACATCTTATGCACTATTAATATGAGTGTAATTAGCAGGTAGATAACATTTGAAAAAAGCACTGTTTACTGTGACCACAGTTAAGGGGTTGGTGCTCACTATGCCCAACTCTTGTGTGCATACTAATAGTGGTCAGTACAATGTCAAAAGCCAATTAAATTATTTGAGAGGACTTAAGATTATTTGTAACAGTTATTTAAAAACTAAAACATACAAGGCTGTTAGTGCAAGCTGAAAATCTTGCTTAGCTTAAGCGCAGGGACCCTTTGTTTCATTAGACTTGCTTACAGACTGCCCTCACAGCTGGAAACATTAGGAAGGAGAGATGTAGTTGCTTGATAGGTGGGGGCAAACAGACCTTTATTTATGGTAAGCCCACTGGTCCTGGAATGTGTCTGGGGAATCCCTAACTGTACTAAAGCTTAAAACTATAAGCTTACTACCTTCAAGCATCCTTTATTTGTCACTTTATAATGCTGGTTGAGTATATTTTCATGTTTCTTTCTATAGACATTCTAAAATGTAGCCATGTTTCACTTGTTACTGAGTACTATGAAGATTAACATCTTACTGTAATGAGGTACTCTGTAACATGCTTTCACCATTTCTCGGAATTTGAAGATGCAACCTACTTTACAAGTGACTTTTTTTAAATAAACATACAAAATTTAAATTACTTTCACATATCGCAGGTACCCTGCAGACATTCTCAGTGCAGTCATACTTCCAGTGCACTGTTTGCACTAAATGCAAGAGAAAGACATGAAACTTTGCATGGCATGGAACCACAGACTACAGGCAAAATAAGCATATTTATGCTTCTTTTCACAGTGAAACACTTCATGGGGGCTCAAAGTTGTGGCATTACAGTTATTTTCTAGTAACACTCCTGAATAATATTTATTCAGATAACAAGCGACTACAAAGGGGGAGGGAGGGTACAATATCAGGGTGGACTAGGGTGCTGACATACAAGAAATGTCAAATTATAGGCAAAGAAGTGTGTACTCAGTGACCAGAAAAAATATTTTACTTTAATTGCAAGAATATTTTGAATGTGGGAATTCACACAGACCTATCTGAAAAATGCATTGGTGTGGATTATGCATAATTTATGACTCGTATCACTTGGAATATATACATATACACGTATAAGTGCATTTCGTCTAACTCTCTGCATGCATACTGTGCTCTAAGTTCTAAGACTGTAATTTTTTTTTTTTTTTTATCAAAGATGCTTTAGCAAAGGAGAAATCCAGAAAAGGTTTTAACTCATTGTTAATTCTTCCCAATTCTGCACCAGACCTGCTGGATTAACAAAAAGGATTCATGTTTCAGACCAGGAAATTTCTCATATTTTACCGACACTAAATATGGTATTCCAAGTCGCTCTTTCGAAGTTATTCTTCTGAAGATGGTGATTCTGTGAAAGGAACTGAAAGGCATCCTGACTCCAAGTGACCCATACATATGAAATGCTTACAGGGCTTCAATGCTGAAAGTTATTTGCTTTCTTTAGAAAACAAAACAGAGCCCTTAAGAGCAATGCAGCTGTTTAATGATCTTTGTCATGCACTTACCAGTCAAGCCCATAATGAAATGCTTCAGAAAAAAAAGGACAGCAGCAGCAGCTGTTTCCTTGACAGCAAATGAGTTGTTATAGTAACAGCATCCCTGATGCAGTTTTACTGCTACCACAGTGCAACCATGGCTTGTACATTGATGGCCTCTGGCAAACGGGCAAGAGCACCTTTCATGCCCCGGAGGGCATGATAGCTTTCAGGTTGAAAATGAAAGCCGCTGCTTTTCACTAGCAATGATCCACATTAAAGGTAGATGTAAGACATCTGGCAGACATAGGAAAAAAAGCACAGTTCACAAAATCAGTATAGCCGAACTTGGTTCTTATTAGCAGTTATATTCCTTGCGTTTGCATCCTGTAGCCATAAGTGAGAGAAAGATTTTATGTCTGGTAAAATTTCCATTAAAGTGCATTCAAACATTACTGTAAGCCAGCAATTTAGTATTTTAATGTTGTCTACATAACATTGTGAATAAAGCTAGGCTTTGGCATTAGGCCTGACTATGGAAGAAATATATTTATCTCTGGTAGGGTTGAATGGGGGGGGGGGACAATACTGCCTACATAGAATGACAGTTAAAATTTAGAACAACTACATGCACTTCAATTAAGCCAAGATTCTTGACTGATACATATGCAAAGTTTATCCTTAACTGGGATTTACAGCAAGCACACAGAAAATAGGAAAGCCCAGACAAATTTATTGGCAAGTTTTCCTTAACTTAGGTCATAACTACTCATGTGATGCTTCCAGAAAAAGTTGCATACCCCTCTGCCCTATCTGTCACTCTGTAGCTCTTCCTCACTGTTACCAGACTATTTCCACATTATGTTCTGCCCTTACCACACAGAGAAGGACTTTACTGTCTCTGAATCACTTAGTCACTCCTCCTCACAATTCATTCTTTTTCTCTTACCTGTGCTGCTTCACCTGCAACTGTGCTTAGCTCTGCCTCCAGCCGTGTCTTTCATCCTTTTTCATGCTGTATTTATCACCCTTCCATCTCCATACCATTTTCCCTTCCTGTTTACTACCTGTGTATATATAACCTTTCCCTCATCCCCACACCCAGAGTTTTCTTTCCCTTTATCAAATGTACCTTTTTCCTTAACTCTCGCTCTTCTCACTCCTTCAGCAGCATTTCCTGTAGCTTCTTGCACCTTCATTTTAAATCTACTCCTCTCTGCTTCCCAGCCTTCCATAATCCTCACTGTTTTTTTTACTTTTGTTCTTCTAGTTTCTCTAAACAATGCTTTCTAAAATATCTTCCGCCACTCATAATTTATTTTTCTATTCTTCTCTCCCTAATTTTGTATACTCTGTTGTAAATTCTAAGCACTAAAATAAAACAAATTAATTTTTGTATTACATTATCACAGCTTTCTGTTTTAATAGATGATTGCAACCTTTAATGTGTTCCTTATCCTGACTTTCCTACATAAGTCTGATTTGTGAAAATAGACAATGCCAGTCAAAAGCTATTGTATTGCTACAACCACAAACACTGAAAAAAAAAAGAGTGGCAAGGAACATAACTGTGATAAAATACACCTGCTTGGGACTGTAAAGTACAAACATTAAATCAGCTTTGTTTGTTGCAAAGGGTGTGGCAGATGGACTGATAGTCTCCTCCCCACCGTGGATGCTGTTTCCATCCTGCTTAGTGCCAGACTATCAGAACACACACAGCACTCAATGTTCCTGTTCCTGAAGTCATTCCTAAAAGACAAACATTTTTACTATGGTCTATCCTGAACCATATACTCAAATACATACAAACATCGTTATATGGACTTTAAAAATGTACATTCAAAGTGAAACGTCAAAACTTGTTATTACACCTCTTACAAACCAAATATTGCTGTTGTTTAAAAAGCTTATGTTTTCTAATTGATTAAGAATTTATTAATAATTATTATTCTACTGCCTACACAAATGAATGTTTGGTATATTTTGATACTCAGAAATGTTAGAATTTAAGAAGGATGACCTATTATATTGGAATCTATTTCACTCAGATAATAAAATAAGTTCTGCACACTATTTGATCAGCAAATAAAGTCTGCAAAATTGCAATTGGCTGGACATCCAAATGTGTAAGCATTTTATACATACTAAGCTCATACCCTCAAAGGCATACAATAAGAGTAACTTAAAAATCTTGGACTTTATCTCAACAATTAAAAAAATCTTGGACTTTATCTCAACAATTAATAGCTTACCCAAGAACACTTTATACATATCTGTTATTTATAAAATTCTCAGAAATTATTTCAAGTGAAGTTAATAAACAAGCATTCTCAGAAAAAGATAAAAAACTTTGTTTACAGTCGGTGAAGGAATCCACATCTTCCCTATTCTGGCATGTATACACATCAACATTTTTGCATAGATGTTTTTTCACTCCACATATGCTAGCAATAATGTACAAGAAAGATGAAATGAAATGCTAGATATGTGGACACTCTGATGCTGACTGGATACATATGGCTGTTAACTGCAAAATAATTTCCCCATTTTGGTTAGACTTTAAATATATTTGTAAAGCTCTTTGGAATGACAACTGTACAATTTTTGTCTCCCTTATCCTTTTCAATGTTCCTGAAGTCATTCCTAAAAAAACAAACATTTTACTACAGTCTATCCTCTCTACAGCATGGAAAATTGTTACTAAAATTTGGAAATCCCAGTCCACTCCTGCCTTTAAAGTTGAGTTTATTCATCTTGTGAAATATATTTGCAAGAATGAGATTGCTACTACAAAAGCAAGGACTAACAACATAACTCATCATTTAATTGCTTGGACAAAATTGTCTAATCTGTTAGAGAAATATTAAGTGTTCTCCTATGTATATACATTTTTTAATTGTTATGGACATTGTACATAGTTTGTTTTTTTCTTGTTACTATACTGTTAAGTTATTGTGTTATAAAATGAATAAAAACATTTTGGAAAAAAAAAAGCACATACACAGCACTTCACTATATAGCACTATCAGTCAGATATGCATATCAGGAAATAAGTGATAGGATCTGACTTTGGGCATGTGAAAAACGAGGTAAAATTGATTAGATTATTAAAAAGAAGTGAGAAGCAGGACACAAACTGTGGAACAAGACATACAACACTGAAAAAAATCATTAGTGACAGAAGTCTTAGAGATTAAAACAAATTTCTCTCATAACTGTGAAAATAAATGTTCTTCTCTGTTAAAAGCAAAATTTATCAAAATATATTTTCACAGATGAAAAAAATACAAAATTAGAAGGCTGTGAGACTGGGAAGGTCATGTCCGCTTCCACACAAGAAGGCCTTGCCTCCTAAGTTGATGGCAAACTAACTGTGGTTCTATCTTACTGCAAAATACCTTGATAAAGGGCCCTGACTATTAATTCTATAGCTGTCTGCATACTTCAGTCAAATAGTCTCCTATTAGATGCTTCACATGTGTTCAGCCACTGAAACTGGTCTAAATAAAATCCCAGTTTCTGTCCAATGTGCCAAAGACAATAAATGCTAGCAATTGAGCGATTTTCTTGGTAAAAGCTACAGCTGTGTACTTTGTCAGTCATGTATTTCTACTGAGGAAGTTTTTTATTTTTTTTATTTTTATTAGGACTGTTTCAGCCTTAATTAGTTGCTGTTTAAGCAAAAGTTTGAAGTTGATATTGAATTAGTACTGATCAATTACACTTGGACATAAATTAATTAGTGTTGGTGTCCTATATTTAGGATTAACAAAAAATTACTGGTTACTAGTACTTAATAGTAACAAATTAGTACTTGACATTTATACTCTGAAGTAATTTCTTCAACTTTTTCTGAATTGTAGCTTAATTGTAGCTTTTCTTAACAAGTCTCCCATACAGTAAAGAACACTGGGTATTATGGTACACACGTGGTTAGCTACATAAAATTAAATAAAAACAACTAAACAGGACAGGAGCACAGGCTGTAACACAGGTTACGTAACGTCTGTATGAGCAGCTGTCAATTTGGTGCAACTGTTCCTGTCTGGTGAGTTAAACTTAATTTTTGGAGATGCATACAGCTTTGTTTGTTTGTTCTAAGTTAACAAGTTATGGGGGTGTTCTGAAAATGTATTTAGCTTTTTGTCTGAGGGCTTTCATTAAAACAAAAAGTCTTGTAAAATGTGATATAGGTTTAAAAGGAGATGACAAGAAAGAACTGTATAAAAGATCAGCCTGCCAAACATTGTCATCTGCACGTAAGACAAACTTTGGAAATATATATTCAAAAAACTGTGAAGCTAGGTGGGAACAATAACTTTTTATCATAATGGCTATGCTATCCATATTATCCAGCAACATAAATAGCCTTACGGGTATAGACAAAAAGGAAAGGGTATTGAATTATATTAAGAAATGCAGAGTGCAAATAGCAATGCTGCAGACAACAAATGTATTTATTTATTTATTATTTTATTATTTATTTCCAGTTTGATTACCGGGGAAGTCCACTGGGCCCAGATGACCCGTTTTCAGTGGAGGTCCGGGGAGAAAAGCTCCAAGATACATAATACAGTAAAGATACAAAAGTATAAAAGATACAATACATAGCACAGTTTACAAGTATGTACATTCAATATCATGCATAATCAGCAAAATTCAATGTGGTTGTTCTTAAGGGTTATACTATACAGATTCATTTGAGCAAACACTCATGTTGTAGGTGTGGAAACACTTTACATACACACATTTAAAGTAAATGTGGAAACACTTTACATGTACTCATTTAAAGTGAGATGCTATTTACAATACTTACAAAGCTGAATTGTGTGACAAGTAGCTACAGGAGTTGCAGACAGCTTAGATCCACTCATAGGAAAATAGCTGTAAGAGTTATAGAGAGCTTAGGAACCTGGGAGAAAACCGCCTGGGGCCATATACTTAGAATTAGGTAGGGTGAAGGCAGGTACCTTTCCATTTAGTGGACAGGTGTTTGAAAAGTTGGGTTTTGAAGTTTTCTGAGTTAGATATAGTTCTTAGAGTGGGAGGGAGGGAAATCCATTTCTTGCCTAGTGAGAAAGAAAGGAGAAGTTGGCCAGCAGGACGTTTGGGTTTACGGACAGAAATTAAGTTTTGATATTCAGATCTGAGAGTTCTGTTAGGGGTGTAAGGGGGAAGGATATTTGTTAGAGCTGGACATTTTGTTGGGTGAAATACAAGTCTGTGTGCAGTGGTGAGTTGGAGGTAGTCTAGGTAGTTTGTGAGTTCTAGCCAATTCAGAGATTGTAGGGTAGGCAATGACGGGTGGAATTTTTGGATTTGGTGGCAAATTTAGAGATTTTATTGTAGCAGTTTTCTAGTCTGGAGGTGATGGAGGAGGACAGGTTAGTTAGGAGAGGGGCACCGTGTAATAAGGAAGGAAGAAGATAAGTAGTGGCCAGAGTATGCCTAGTAGAGTAGGAGAGAAAGAGATTGTTCATGTACAGCATACCTAGCTTTTGGTGGGTTTTCTTTATATTTTGTTAAATATGGATATCAAAGTTGAGGTGTTCATTAATAGTAATGCCAAGTAGTTTAGCGGAAGGAACCACTTCTATAGGTGAGTTGATTTGACTAAGGACTTTGAAAGCAGTTTTGTCATAGGAGTAAGTCTTTGTGGGAGAGAATAGTAGAATTTTTTATTTATTTGCATTGAGGAAAGGCATAAGTTGGAGGTGGATGCTCTTTTCTAGGATTTTGGAGATTGGTGAGAGCAGAGCAATGGGGCAGAAGTTTGAGAGGCTGGTGTTTTTGCCTCCTTTGTGAAGAGATATAAGCTGAGCACCAGAGTTTGGTGATGTACGATTCCTTTATAGATCTGTTAATAATGATGCTGATTGGGAGAGCTATACCATCAGCAGCACATTTTAAGGAGGAGGAGGGAATATTGTCAGGAACATTAGAGCAAGGTTTAAGTTTGGACAGAAGTTTTTTTATAAAGTTAGTGGAGACATGTTTGAGCTCGAACATAAGAGGAAGATTACTAGGGGAGTTAGATGGAGAAGAGTGAGGGACTGGCGGGTTATTGTTGGGGAAAGTCTTGGTCAGGTCAGAAATAATTTCTAAGAAAAACGAGTTAAATTCAGTGCCTAGTTCAAGGTTGGATTTACTTAGGTCAGGACAAGGGTTATTCTTGGAGCCTGGATTGAGAAGTGAGTTTATTGATTTCCAGAATTGCTTGGGGTTTTTATTGTTATTGGACTGGAGTTTAATATAGTAGGATTTTTTGTTCTTAGTGATTAGCTGTTTTGCACGGTTATGGAGCTGTTTGTATTGGAGCAAGCTATTGGGCAATTTATTGTTTTGGTAAAGCTTCCATAATTTGTCCCTTTAATGCATAATTTGTTTTGTACCTTTGGATAGCCAAGGAGCTGCATTAGTTTTTATCCTTTTGTTTCTTAGTGGGGCTAGGAAGTTTAGTTTGTCTAGGAAGACAGAGTTGAAGTAGTCTATAGCATTGTCAAGAGGAAGGGTGCTTAGAATTTGCCAGTTCATTTGTTTGAAAATATTTGAGAAAGTTGTGGGGTTGAAGCTACTGAGGTTGCGAGTGAGAATGTATTGGTGCTGGTGTGAGGTAGAGCTAGTTGAACGATGAATGAAAGCTGGGAGGTGGTTGCTAATGGTGTCAGGAATTGTGCCCGAGTTAGTTATTTTATTTGGATGGGAGACTAGGATCTAATCAATAGTGGATTCAGGGGGATTTGTTTTGTTGGGTCGAGTGATGGAGAGGATTATTTGAGTAAAGTTATAGAGGTTAATGGATAGGGGAGGAGAGGGACTACTGACTTTGTTCCAGTCAGTATTTACATCCCCTAGAATGTACATTTTGAAGTTAGTTTCAGTTGGTGCCCATAGCAGAATATCTTCGAGGGTAGAGATATTGTTACCAGGTGAGATATAGAGGGCAATGATGCAGATATTTTTGTGTTTATTCATTTTTAGTAATCCAGCAGTAAGTTCAGTGTTGTTAAATTGCGGAATTGGAATTTGGAGGGGAATTAAGGTAAGAAGGTTAGAGTAAACTAAGGCAGTGCCAGCACCTTTTTTATTTAATCAGTCATTTCTGAGAGTATGAAATCCTGGGAGCAGAATTTCAGTCTCGGAAATATAGGGTTTGAGCCAAGTTTTGGAGATGGCTAAGATGTCTGGTTGGTTATGGCTTAGCCAAGCTTGAAATTGGTGAATTTTGTTGTTAAGACTCTGGGCGTTGATAGTAAAGATTTTAAGGGTGTTGTGGGGGGAGGAAGGAGATAAGGGGTAGGTTTTGTTACTAAAGGTACTAGGACCAGGGTTGGGATGGATATCTCCAGCAAAGACTAGGTTGTTAAAGGAAATAACCTTTAGCCATTTAGGTTTGGAAAGTAAGAGTTTAGGTAAATCTAAGATTAGTTTAGGAGTCAGTATCTTAGCTGCAGTGGAGAAAATTTTAGGGTGGAATAGGTGCAGAGGGTTAGGCTGAATGAGCGAAGATGAATAGGGTGGAAAGAAATGAGCATGTGAATTTGGTAAAGAAGGGATTTCAGGATGGATATTCAGCAGAGTGGAGCTTCAGTAGTGATAGAAGAGAAAAAGGACAATAATGGTAGATTTGTGGTAGTAAGGGACTATTGGCAAGGGAGGAGGATTACACTGGCTTGCAATTATTCCACCAAAAACAGCTATTATGGAGCATAAGACATTCTTAGGAGAAATAATCAGCTTTCAGCAGGGAATACTACTGGGAACTGGAACTTGATTTGCAAAAGTGAGGATGTATCTGTGGAACTTAGATGGTCAAATATAACAAAATAAAGGAGATTTCTGAAGAAATTTATGAAAATAGTTTGCATGAAAGACATGCATTTAGTAGAAACTTGGAGAGAATTTACAGATTATTCTCCAAGGTACAATAACTGGACTAGACTAGACAGAAATTATATTTCACAGGAACACATGCAATTAATGGAAAACTCGGATACACATCCAATAACTATTTCAGGTCATACACCAATAAAAACTAAGATAAAAATGAAGGGTAATGAAGTAAAAATAAGACACTTGTGCTTTCCAGCCTACCTGTGAAAAAGAGAGGAATTTAAGGAATGGGTACTGGACATTATTCAATAGTTGTTAGGGAAGATAGCTATTTCTTCAGAAGTTACAGTTAGTGATTGGAATAAAATGAATATGGACTTTAAAAATAGGGTAGAAATAAAGCAGGAGGAGATATGATTAAGAAGTAATATAAATTATTTAGAGGGCCTGACAAAGATTAAAGTAGTGTATAATAAGGGGAATCTCACAGAACAAGAGAAGACACAACTGCAGAATGCTAAAGAGAAAATAACAGAGTATCTGGATAATATGCATGAGTTTAGAAAGATTGCTATTAAGCAACTGTTTTTCACAATAACTCCAGAGCTCAAAATCTTTTAGCACAATGATTTAGACAACAGAAAATGGAAAGGGTTGTCACCAAACGTAGGGAGCCTATAACAAGAATAAATAATCAGAGTTCCTGTAGAGGTTTTAGAGTTATTGTGGAAATTTTGTGAAAATTTGTATAAAGCAGAGAAATATGGAAATCAAGAAAAGAACAAATGGAAATAATTATGGAAGACATAATTATGCAAAGGTTAGAAGCAGATGATTCTGAACAATTAACAGTTAAGATAGGACAACATGAGATTAAAACAGTGATGTAAAATTAATCTGCTGGGAAAGCTTCAAAAACAGTTGACATTCCTGTGGAATCCTGGAAGTTAGGAGGGACAAAAGTGATATAGATCTGGAAGATTTTGTTTAACACTGTTTTAAAAGGAGGGGAAGCATCAACATCTTGGAAGAAAGTTGTGGTGGCTGTAATACCTAAAAACAGTAAAGACCTATCAGGCTTATTTCAATGGAAACCATGAATATAAAGTGTTTATGTCTATACTAACTAAAAGAATGGCAAAGGTGTTGCTAAAAATTGATATATATGGATCAAGGTGACTTTGTGTGGGGAGGCAAACATTTAACAACATTAATAGAACAATGATGATCCAGAGGGAATAAATATGTTAAGAAAATACTGCTGCTGTTGGTGGGTCTTGATATAAAGAAAGCATTTGAAAGAGTAAGCTGGGATTTTTTAAGTAAGGCAATAGAAGCATTTACATTCCCTAACATAAAAATAAGGGTTACTAAGAGGATATATGAAGGATTAGAGGCAAGAATTAAAGTGTGAGGGTTGCTCTCTGATGAACTGTGCCTGAACAAAGGAACTAGGCAGGGGTGTCCTCTTTCCTCATTATTTTCTTGGCAAAGAAAATAAGGGACTCAGAAATTCAAGGATATCATTTGTATAGTAATCAAGAAAAATGGGCTTTATTTGTAGATGATATTATTTTGTACCTGATAAATCCAAAAAAGGAGATCTCTTCTGTTGTGGAACATTTTAAGACAGTTTAGAGTCTTTTGGGATATAAAATTAATGAAGATAAAACAAAGGATACAGCCTTACATAATTATGCATTCACACATGAATTGGTTTAGCAATACCCATATTTATGGGGACACAATAACATGAAGTATTTAGGAGTATGGAATATAATGGCTTCTGCTATGGCAGTTAATTAAATGTGGGAAGGGACTAAAAAGATAATATAAAAACTGAGAAAATGGAAGGCCTTGTTTATGGATATGGATAGTACGATATAAGCAGTGAAAATGTTTTATTCCTCTAGTTTTCTATACAGTTCAGGCATATTTTTATCAGACAGAGGAGAAGTCATAACAATAATTAATAAAGAGTTGAAGGAATTTATCTAAGAGGGGAAGAGGGCAATAGTTAAGTGGGATAAGCTGATCCTTCCAATAGAACAAGGTGGTTTAGGATTACCTCATTTGATGGATGTTTTAGAGCTACACAATTAATGTGCATATACACAACACAAGCAGAAGGTTAGAATTCAAAGTGGAAAGGGGTGATGAAGCGGAGGGAAATTCAAGAAATGAGAGAGTGGGATTTTGGCTGCAGATCCTTTAGGAGAATAATAACAGCTATACAGAATATTGTATTCATAAACCAGCAGAAAGTATTCTAAAAACTAAGCCAACACAAGAATGGAGAAAAGTGATTTTGCAGACAGAGATGACTGCAAATAGGGTACAGAGGACAGGCAAGAGTATGTTAGAATTTACTGGAGAAAACTGGCAAAGGATCAAAGGTATTGGGAACAAATAACTAGAGAAGGAAAGGTAAATGTGTGGGATGAGACAAATATGACATCTGGACTGCAGGCAAGAGACTGCCTTCCCTATTAGGGATTTATATCAGAGCATAGATAAACAAAAAGGGATAGGGGACCCGTAAGTGAAAGACCTGATCTGGTAGAATTGTTAGCTTAATCTAGAACATAAGCTGTCATTAAAAAAGGGGCAATTAGTAGGGCATATAAGATTTGTCATGATAGCTATAAGAATTACTCAGAGGAGGCTAGAAAAGATCGGATAAGCAAGTTACAAGGGAACAATGGGAGGACAAAGGCATGGCTCCCAAGTATGTAACAAAGACCAGAAGTTTTAGGATTTTTGCTTGAATGTGTCTGCATAAATATTTTTATACTCCAAACAGACTTTAAAATATTTTTTTCCAGAGGTAGATAGCAAATGTTGGGGGTGTGATGGGGGAGAAAGAAGTAACTGGGAGCATATATTCTGGGAGTGTAATGAGTTGGCAGTTTTATAAATTCCCTACAGAATGGCACAGGATCTGAATTGTCTATGCATAGTAAGGCCTTGTTATGTTTAATTCTGGTAGCTGCCAAAAAAGCAATGACTAGAAAATAGAAATCAAAGTCTAAATCAATTGTAGTTGAAGTACTGAACATTGTAACATAGATACAATAACTGGAAGTGGGATCTTTAGAAAAGGGAAGGTGCAAATTAAGTATAAATAAATGGAAATGGTGGAAACTATATGCTCAGGAGGAGGAGAGAGGTTTAAGGGGAAAACAGGAATTGAGTAATTTATGTAATGTTAGATTGAGGATAGTTATAAAAGAGAACATATGCATAATGTATGTAACTGGAAACATGTTAATATGGGTTGTTTGCTTTTATATTAAAGTATGTTTACATATTTCTTAAGTGATAATTTAATAAAGGTATTTAAAAAAACGAAATATGCCTTGATTAGACTAGTCACAATCTATCAGGCTGGTGGGACTATTTAATATTCAACAAGTTATCAATGGGTTCAGCAATGTTATGTTGTTGGTCCACAGACAGAACATATTTGTAATGCACATGGGAAAGGCAGACTGTTTCAGCATGCAGCTGATAATGGCCGCTTCTGCAGCTTCCATTGAAAACATACAATCCATTTCTACACAAATTTGTTTCACTGAAGAGCTGTCTGACATGCAGTCGTATAATTAATCTGCTCAGACCTGAGGTAAAGCTTTCGGCTCTAAGGTGGAAGATACAAAAACAAATCAGAGCTATTGCAGGTTTTTACTCTGCTTTGCAGTTGAAGAACTAGCTCCAGAATTCAGACAGTTAGCTTAGGATTTATTCCTTCAAGATAATAAGGACTGCTGGCCTGGAACACTGATTTATAGGTTGCCTAAAAACCTATTCAGCATATGAGTTTGCCAAGACCGTACACGTCTCTACATTTGTGACTATTTCCTTTTCTGCACAGCACTCAATCTCAAAAATGTATGTCAAAAATGTTTGATCTGTATACATATGTACATTAATATGCAGAATCCAACTTTTGAAACAGATTCAACTATGTGCAATATTGAGGACTTGTTCTTGGTGTAAGCCTGCTTTATATATACAAGCCTAAAACTGGAGTAAGTCACTCACACACACAGTAAGTCTTTTTTGGAACTGGGACAGGTTTATACCAAGGTAAGTCATTTACACTGAGTGCAAGTCTTTTGGAATCTAATCCTATATTTATTAATAAAGACGTTGAGTGGTACATGAAGCCACCAGTAGAACTTGCCAAAATCTGTCAACAGTACATATATTCATCAAAATATCTATTTCTAAGTATGAAGTAAGACATTATAATAATTCTATGGGCTACCGTGTTGAAGTTGATCGTAAGCATTCCACATTTTGGTAAGACAGAATAATAGTAAAGCTGCATAAGCTAAACAGTAAGTATTCCACATTTTGGAGAAAAGAAGAAAGTACAGTTGTGTACACTTACCATAAATGCAGATGTTCGAGTGTATTCACTGTTGCAGTCCTAACATATGGGTTATCTGGCTCCTGGTAGCCCTCAGTCGGCCCGAATACCAGAGTCCTTGGTATATGATGTCGGCGCTGCCATCGGCTGCAAAACTGATGTCAGAACATCAGGTATAAAGGGAGGGAGCCAACACCATTTCCTCAGTTTTTCTTGCCTTAATTGCCAGAAGCCCCCAAAAGAAGGCTAACCCAGGAAGGAAACACCCTGGAAACATGCCATCCAAAAAATAAAAATAAGTAGTCTGTGCCTTAGGAAAAGAGGGGGAATGGACAGGGGGAAACCAGGACTGCAACAGTGAATACACTCCAACATCTACATTTATGGTAAGTGTACACAATTGTACTATGTTCTTTGTGTTTCACTGTTGCAGTCCTAACACATGGGTTGATTCTCAAAGCCCAGAAAAAAAAACAAAGGGGGAAGGATGAATCACAGATTAAGGGTTGGTAAGAAGGCCCTGCAAAACTGCAGAGGCAAAACCAGTCCTAGATTTAGAAAACAAAGGTAGATTGTAATGTTTTGTGAAAGTATGGACGGGAAGACCAAGTAGCTGCTTCTAAAATGTCCTTAGTAGGCACACCTCTCAGAAAGGCTGCAGAGGTAGAGGCTGCTCTAGTAGAATGGGTACTAATACCCTGAGGAGAAACCTTCCCATGCTGCAGGTAACAAAAGTGAATGCAATGAGCAATCCATTTGGAGATGGTTTGTTTTGAAATAGCTTTACCCTGAGCCCCAGGAGCAAAACTAATGAACAACTGTTCAGATTTTCGAAAGGATTTAGTCCTGTTTAAGTAAAATCTCAGCTGTCTATGCACATCAAGAGAGTGCAGAAACCTTTCCCCTTTATTCTGGGGATTGTTGAAAAAGGTAGGCAGGTGAATAGACTGGTTAAGGGTCAGACTGGAAACCACCTTGGGCATAAAGGAGGGGTTAGTTCTCAGAGAAACCCAATCAGAATGAAAAATAATGAAAGGTTCTACTGCCATTAAGTCTTGCAGCTCTGAAACCCTTCTGGCTGAAGTAATAGCCAAAAGAAAAGCAAACTTCCAGGAGACAAACTTCAAATCTGCAGAGGCAGCTAGTTCAAAGGGAGGTAGAGCAAGCTTTTCCTGGACAAAACTTAGATCCCAAGCAGAAGTAGGAGCTCTTCTGGGAGGTCTAAGACTGCTAGCTCCCCTCAGGAACTGCTTCATCAAGGGGTGAGAAAAAATGGGTTGCTCAAAAGAACAATGAGCAAAAATTGCAGAAACATGAATTTTGACTGAAGAAAAGGAAAGTCCACCATTAAGCCAGCCTGCTAGGTAGTCAAGAATGAGGGAAAGAGAAGGATGAGGAGAGTCTTCTCCTTTAGCCAGCATCCAAGAGCAAAATCTCTTCCATTTATCTGCATAGGATTTCCTGGTGCCAGGCCTCCTGGCCTCATGAAGAACTTCAACCACCTGTTGGGAAAGATTTAAAGAATTAGCCAGGCAGTTAAATGAGTTTGAAGATGATGAAGAAACTTCCCCCTTCTTGAACCAACAGATCTGGTACCAGGGGAAGATGCCAAGGCTGAGCTTGGGAAAGGCTGTGAAGAAGGGGATACCAATGCTGCCTGGGCCAATCTGGTGCTATAAGAATAATCTTGGGGTTTTTGTCCCTTATCTTTAGCAGCACTCTGGGAAGAAGAGGCAGAGGAGGGAATGCATACATTGAGAGTTGCGTCCATGGGAAGGACAGCATCCACTCTCCAAGCTTTGTTGTGAAACTCCCTGGTGCAGAAGGTTGGAAGGAGATAATTGGTGTGAGAAGAGAAAAGATCCACTTGTGGAGTGCCCCAGTGCTGAGTGATGCAATGGAAAATTACTTTGTTCAGTTGCCACTCGTGAGGATCCAGAACATGCCTGGTCAAATGATCTGCCAAGGAGTTTAGCCTCCCTGGAAGATACTGGGCTATTAGATGTATGCCCATGGAAGCTGCTAATGACCATAGTCTCATGTTTTGTCTGCACAAGGGATAAGAGTGAGTCCCCCCTGCTTGTTGATGTACTACATGACTGTGGTATTGTCTGTCCTGATCAGCAGAGTCCGAGGGTAGACTAGGTCTTTGAAAGACAGCAAGGCCTGCTGCACTACCATCAATTTTTTTATGTTTATGTGCAGATGAATCTGCTGGGTGCTCAAAGTACCCTGTATGCCCCTGCCTTCCAGATGAGCCCCCCCATGCATAATCTGAGGCATCTGTGGTGAGAGTCTGGCTGGCAGGTGGTGGGCAGAAAGGCAGACCATTGTTCTGAGAACAGGCTGTTGCCCACCAGAGGAACTCCATTTGTAGGCAGGGAATTACGGTAAGAATCAAGTCTAAGTTGTGTGTGTATTGACACCAAAGATTCTTGAGGTACCATTGATGTTTTCTCATATGCAGCCTTGTATATGGGATTATCAGAATACATGAAGCCATAAACCCCAGTGTTTTCAGGAATTGCCTTGCTGGGTCATGCTTGCCAAGTTCTTGAAGTAAGCCAAAAGATCTTCTTGCTTCTCTTGAGGGAGGAATACCATCTGGGTGGCTGTATTCAGACTCGCTCCCAGGAAAACAATCTCCCTTGTAGGAACCAACTTTGACTTCTTTTCATTGAGAGTGTAACCCAAACAAGTGAGAATGTTCTTCATGAAGTCCAAATCATTTTCTAGTTGTTCTGGGGAGTTTGCTTGAATGAGACAGGCATCCAGATAAGGATACATTTGGATGTTTCTCTGCCTGCAAAAAGCAATAGCTGGAGCCAGGCACTTCGCAAAAACTCTGGGAGCAGTAGATAAGCCAAAGGGCAGTGAAGAGAACTCAAAGTGTTGCTCCCCAGCCCTGAAGTGAAGGAACTGCATGCAACTTTCCCTTATTGGGATGTGCAGATAAGCCTCCTTGCGATCCAAAGTTACCAGCCTTGAATCCTTGCCCAGCATGGGTAGTAGCTAACTGTTAAAGAGTGAGCATCTTGAACTTGAGAATCACCAGAAAAGTGTTTAGGAATAGACAGCTCCAGAATAGGGTGCCAGGTGCCCCCTTTTTGGGTACCAGAAAAAGTCTTGAATAAAAACCTAGGCCTGCCTGATCTGCAGGAACTGGCTATATAGCCCCCATGGTCAGTAGAGAAGAAATGTGATTTTCTGCCTCTGCCCTGAGAGTTCTGGGTATGCTTTCAGAACAGGGAAGGTGTAAAAATAAAACTTGTAACCTTGGTAACCATTTGTCATCTGTGATGGTACACCATACCTCTGTTTACCTGGCTAACCTTCCCCCAAAGGAAACCCAGGGCCCACAGAGGTAGGCACAAGAAGGCCGGAGTCATTGAGAATCCTTGCTTTTGGAAGCTGGCTTAGAACTCCCCGATTTAGCAGAAGAAGAATGCCATTTTTTAGCCCTTTGAGGGACAGAAGCCTGTCCTCTAGAAGATCTGAAACCTCTAGGCCTAGAGCGACCCTGCTTGCCAGGATCAGGGAAAGACAAATTCTTGGAAGGCTAATACCTACTGAACCGAGGAGGCTGACCCTGAAGGAAATCTTTTACAGGTTGCACAGATTTCCTCTTATCCTCCAACTTCTTCAGTACCTCCTCAGCTTTATTACCAAAAAGATTATGTTTGTGCAAAGGAACATCCAGCAATTTAGATTTAACAGGTTCAGAAAGAGGCTGCTCCTTGAGCCAAGCATGTCTTCTAATAATGGAATCTGCAGGAAGCCTCCAAAGTGTCAAAACCACAATGTAATGAATGTTTATTAACTAGAGTGGCAGAATTAAGTAAGTCTTGTAAATCTTTGTTCTCCGACATGAAAGGAATATCCCGAAGTTTAGCCTTAATAGCCTCCAAAGTATGCTGCTGATACTTAAGCATGTAAAAAAGGCAATTCACAGATTTAATGGCAAGGGTTGCAGAGGTATAGACTTTTTTACCCCAACTGTCCAAGTCCCTAGACTCCTTATCAGAAGGAACAGGGTTTTTAGCAATAGTAGCCTTAACACCCTTGGGGCCTTGAGAAATAATCTCAGGATCATCAGCAGGGTTTTTAAAAAGGAATTGATGAGAATCAGGATCCCTATAACACCTATCAGGTTTCCTGGGGGCAGGAGGGACAGAATTAGGAGTTAAAAAATTTTCCATGAAGACATCATCCACAACTTCCAAAACTGGAGGTATAGCCAGAGGCTTATGCTGTGGCAAATCCAAACATTCCCTGATTCTCTTCTTAGACTGAGAAAAATCCTGACATTCCCATTTAAAGTGATCCCTAAGAGTATGCAAAGTATCCCCAAAGGAAAAATCTTCTGGAGTGGAGGCAGAAGGGATAGAGTCCTCAGCATCAGAATCCTCAAAGCCAGAAAAAAGTTGAGAATGCCCTTCTTCACCAGCAGAAATACCGGAAACCTCAGAATCTGAGACGGACAAAACATCAGGAGACAATTCCCTAGCCCTCTTGGAAGGGGGAGGATGAGAGCCCCTAATCAGGGAAAGAAGATCACCAGCCATCTTTACCAACTAGAACTGAGGCACAGGAGGGGAGGCCGATGCCTGCTTGTGAGTAGGTTTGTGGCTGGAAGGTTTGCTAGCAATCCGGAGGGACTCAGGAGGCCTAGCAACTGCAGAAGTATGGCCTAAGGTAGTCGGTCTGGTTCTTGTCTCATGTCGAAGAGAAGAGGTGTCAGAAGCTGGTGACTGCATAGCGGCTCTGGACCCATCTGAGGCAGCGACAGGCAGAGGGTCTGATGACAAAATAGCAGACTCTGGCATGGAGGACTTAGTAAAGGTCTCGGCAGAGGCCTGTGGCTGAAAATCTGTGGCTGCAAAAGTGCCTCACTGACTACCACTGGGCTGACAATCAATTTCACCGGTGCATCGTCAGCAGATTTAACCCTAGGCCTGTCGCGGTCTTTGTCTTTGCGTTTCCTAGGTATATCCAAAGTCGGGAGACCAGAAGACACCAAACCAACGAACTTAGGCCAGACTCTGAAATGTTTATACAAAATCTTAGCTCTGTGGCGTATGGTACATGGGTTAAAGGAGGTACAGAGGTCGCAATTAGGGATGTCATGTTTAAGGTCCAAACAAGTTATACAACAGGAATAAAAATCACGGTATGGAATCTGTTTTCCACAGGCAAGACAGTTATTAACTTTATCTGTCAATCATTAAAGCAAGAAAAGAGGATCCCCAATGGGGTACTTATCTGAAGGTGTCTTCAACTTGGTAGTCGGAAAGCAAAAAGAAGGTAAATGGCCGACCGGCACTAGTGTGAATTGCATCTGCTTCAGGCTCCGCAGCAAGAAAGACTGAGGAAGTGGTGTCGACTCCCTCCCTTTATAACTGATGTTCTGACATCAGTTTTACAGCCGACGGCAGCCGTCATATACCAAGGACTCTGGTATTCGGGCCGACTGAGGGCTACCGGGAGCTGGATAACACATATGTTAGGACTGCAACAATGAAACACGAAGAACATCAATAGTAATAAAACTACATTTAAAAAAGAACAACAAAGAGAATGACAATGGCATTGAGACCTGCTGGCCACCATAGGATGATTACAATGCCTTAATTTATACTTATAAAATAAGGTCTTTTGATGAATTAATATAATTTTATATTATTTACCATGGATATTAATTAAGAAGCCACACATTAACATAGTCACTGACAGGGACTCTTGTTTTATGAATATTCATTAGCTAATGCAGTCAATAAATATTCATAAGCAACCAATTTACCCAACATGTGCAAATCCACTACTTCAAGCAGATGACCTGCCTATCAAGGTTAATTTGTACATGATAAAATGGATTTGCAAAAGTCAATCATGTTAGAAACACTGAAATGTGTGAGAACTATGGAGTATAGTGTTCTACACTTAAGTCCACATGACCTTGTCCACAATTTTAGGATTTGATTGCTAAGGTAACAGATGGCTACATTGTGCTGCATTTGAATCTAAAACTATGCTGCCTGACTATGGGTCTATATTAATTCTCAGAAATTTATTTTCAGAGAACATGTATTCGTCAACCCCTATTCAGCAAAAATCCCTTCCACGATTTGCTTAATAATCTAAGGGCAAACAAATACTTGCCCCACAGCACAATGGACCCACATCTAGCTAAATGAAACCCACCTAAGTGGGGGCCTTCACCCCCCACCCCCCTAACTATATATATCAACTCCGACATCGCACTACATTGGAGAAAAGGGCAAAGTTGTGCAGTTGACCAATTACATCTTTGCCCTTGGAATATTCAGCAAATTACGGAAGTGATTTTCGCTGAATATGGGTTGATGAATATGTGTTCACTGAAAATAAATGTCAGCGAACTAATATAGACCCCTGAATACTAGTATATCATAGTTTTGTATACATTTAAGAGTATGATCCTACATAATTTCTTCTAGGGGCTTGGCAAGTGGGTATACATTTGTTTTTGGTCTGTAATCTGTTGAATGTGAGGATGTAGGAATCTTATGCAGAGGTATAACTGTGGTGTATTTCAATTCAAGAGGATTATTTTCATGGCAAGGAATAAATTAAAAATATGTTAGTGGTTTGGCGAGTAGTGATCATGCTATTTGAAAAAAAATCTGGTAAAAAATGTATAGAAGGGTTGCAGTTTGAAGTTTATTTTGTCAAGTAGTTTTACTAGTTTACTGCTGATACCTATGAAATGGAAAGGAGGAAGAACCTGTAGACCACAAGATCATAAGAGGTTACTAGGCTATCAGCTCTACAGCCTTTTTAAGCCTAACCATCCATGCCACAACTTTCCCAATTAACACCCACGGGTTAAAAATCGCTTTGGTATATACTTGTGCCTTAGGGTGAGTACAAACTGCCCTTGTCAGTAAGGGACACAGGTAACAAGCCAGGGGTGAATTTATGGCTTCCATCCACTGTTCCTAACTCTATTTGAATAGGCTTAGGAAACAGCTCTGTTTCACATGAAAGGGGAATTTGTTCCAAAGAAGGGGTAATCTCTGAGACACACACCTTTCCCTACAACACGTTTCATTTATGTCATTGACAAGGTTTAGATTCGCTGACTGGGCAATTCTAGTGTTTGTTTTGTGAAAGTGTAGCAGATCCATCAGGAATGGACTGTAGAATGCCTTGTAGGTTAAACACCCTTAGTAGTCTATAGGAGACTATGCACAGGGACAGGACTATGAGGTGGGTCCACATAGGACATATTATTTACACCCTGTATTCTGTTAGTGAGAGACCTCTGTGGCCACTCCAGCTGTTGCAAATGCCTGGCAGGTATATGCTGAAGGGTGCACTGTACTCGATTCTTGGTCTAGTGAGGGCTGAGTATAGTGGGACTCCTTAGATCTGGATGCCATGTCCTTACTTATAAGCTGCACCATGTATTAGGATTTTACAAGAATGGACACATGATGATTAAAGTTCAAGTTACTGTCACCCCCAAGTTCCCGAGCCCATTACCCTGGGCCTTCTCTTAGGCGAGTGTTATCAATGTTGTTATTTGCAGGGATGGTGTCTGCCCAAAGGGTATGATTATACATTTTTTTGTATTGCGTTTTAGGCTATGGTTCTGGCACCAGTTACCTGTCTGTGTCACACCTTCCTGGAGGATATCTACATCTTTGGGGGGGGGGGGTTCCATGATTGCACCCATCTTGCTGTCATCAGCAAATCTGGTTGGACAAAGGTCCTCTACATCTGCTGGACTTCAGAGAAATATATTTCAAACAAAAGAGGTACCAGTACCGAGCCGTGTGAGATACCACTAGTAAAAGGCTTCTTGGTGGTGGTGGATTCCTCAACCTTAACTTCATGTTTAGTATCTGCGAGCCATTTGGCTACCCATCGAGTGACATAGGGATATATATGCCTAAATTTGTTAGTTTATGTATAATACCTGAGCGGGGTATTCTGTCAAATGCCTTTGCCTGGTCAAGGTAGGCAGTATGTACCATTTTGTCGTCATCCATGGCTCTATTGACTTTCTCAAACAACACAAACCACTGGAAGAAAGAGCCCCCCAAAAAGTAACTAACAAAAAACAAATTGGCTCCCTGGTGAATTCACACTAAAAGCTCTATACTCAAAAAAATAAAACGACACTGGTTAAACAAAAACAAAGGGCAGGAAAAAACTTTAATAACGATAGGTTAAGTGCTTTCGTCACTTTCAGTGTTTGGGATTTCTTCAAAACAGTCAATTACATCAAACACCGATTCTTTTATACTAAAAAGACTTTCGGCTTTTCCCGGTTAGGGGTCGCCACAGCGGAAGTCCGGTCCACTCATGATTTGCAGTGGATTTTTACGATGCCGAGTTGCCAGCCCAACCTTCAAAGAAGGCATGCCCATTCATGCTCGCACCTACCTGCATGTCTTTAACATCACTTGACCACGGGGAGGACATGCAGACTCCACACAAAAGGTGCTCCAGCCGAGAACCGAACGGGAGAACCTCTTGCTCTGAGGCGACAATGCTAACTGCTGCACCACTGCAGTATGATTCTTTTATACTAATTCATACAAAAATTAAAAACAATTAAAACCAAATAAAAATCATTGACCAATGGCTTAAAGAAACATGCACTCTTTTTACCATGCACATTTAGAATCGAACCTAACCACATACAGACATATTATAATGTGCAACAGTGCAAACTAAAAAATCCCTTTTAAATAAAATAGTTGTACTTGTTTGAAATATAAACAAATATTTAAAAGAATAATTATCATATTATCTAAATAATTAAAGCCCTCTTCTTCAATACAGGCAGAACTGAAATACAATCATTAATCCCTGGTGGCATATTAGTTTTCAATTTGGTGATCAAAAAAAAAATTATCTAAGCTCAATAAAAAGTTCCTATCACCCTCTCCTCGGGTTTGAAGGCACCAATTCCAAAATTCTGAACCTAAATTTAGTACAACCAGGACACTGTAAAGAATGTTTAAATAGGGAATTGTTCATATTTCCTTTAGAAATTGCATATAAATGTTCATAGATTCTGGTCTTTAATTTTCTCTCAGTTTTATCCACATAATAAACACCACATTGGTCACAGATGAACATTTAAACCAGCCATTTAGTATTGAAGTTGTCCCTAACCAGCTTAACTGTATAACCAACATCTTTCAAAAAGATAGAATCTGATTCTAAAATGTAGGGACATTGTCTACACATGCCACATCTTGTTGTACCTCTAGTTGTCAAGTCTAAAGGGCAAACTGGTGTTTTCAAACATATGTTTAAAATTTTTACCTGTCTTGAAAACAAAATTAGGTTTAATACCTAGGGCATTCAAAATTTCTGGGATACCTCTAAAAATCATTCAGTTTCTGGAAATAATGGTTCTAATATCTTTCTCCCCTTGTCTATAACGAATAACCATACTGTTAGAGCGTTTGGAGCCCAGATTATCATTTCTTTTGTCCAAATAATTAGTATCACCTAAGAGTGGTTTATATTTGGTTCCCCAACCTGTCAATATCTCTGCCTTAATGGGATTAAGTAACAATAAGGGGTAACCCCTGTCCTCAAACATGTTACTAATTTTCTCCATCTCTGGGTTAAAACTGTTTAAATCTGAGCACATCCTAGCCGCTCTACCCAACTGACCCTTAAAAATATTCCTTTTAGTGTGCTTGGGGTGGAAACTCCTAAAATCCAGATAGTCATTAGAAAAAGTAGGTTTCCTATAAATTTTTTAACCAAATGTGTTGTTAGCATAATCTTTGTATAAGGTGACGTCTAAGTAATCTGCAGAAAGTTCCGAAATAGTGGTGGTAAAGTTAAAAAAATGAACTCACACCATTCAGATATTCAACAAAAAATAGTGGTTGCTCAGATGTCTCTTTCCATAAAACAAATATATCATCCAAATACCTGTAATATGGTAACCGATGTGAAATAAATCAGAATTTAGGACATGTTTTAATTCCCAAGAGTAAAGCAACATATTGGCATACAAGGGGGTGGCAACTGGCTCCCATCACCACCCCTTTAATTTGCTTAAAAAATTCATCTTCAAACACAAAGTAGTTATTTAATATAAACTCTATAGCTGTCATGATAAAATTAACCATTGTGTCACTGAATGTCGTAAGGACCCTAATAGCCTCGTAAAACAGTTCAAGACCTTCTGCATGAGGTATAGATGTAAATAAATCAATAAAATCAATAGTCGAGAAACAAAAACTTTCTACATACCGATTTTGCTCAGTTTTAGTCAAAAAATCTCATGAGTCCTTCAAACAATGCTGCACTCTGTTCAAGACATTTTTTAGGAGCCTATCAATAAAAACATGGGGTGGGTGGGACTATCATTCGCTGAAATAATAATCCCAAAGGGTGGGTGCTCAACATCATGGTGTATTTTTGGTATCCCAAAACCGACCAGGATCAAAGGGTAATCAACCTTTAAGAAATTGAAGAGCTCTTCCAAAATAACCCCCTGAAAGAGTGCATTTTCAACTAATATTTGAATCTTTTTATATGCAATAAGCACTTCATTCTTAGAAGAAACTAAAGAGTTAGTATTATCAGAAAATAATTTTGACAATGAGTTAACATAGTCCGTTTCATTAAAAATAGCTGTACCCCCACGCTTGTCAGGCTTCATGAAACGTAAAATTTCATCTGGTCTTAAATCCTGCACTAAATCAAATTCTTTCTTAGTCAAATTATATCTTTTCCTACTATTACTATCAACACTGAAGCCAGCAATGGTGGAGTAAAAATCAGCAATGCAAATATTCTCAAATGCCTGAACAAAGGGATGAAGTGGGGGATTAAAACAGCCTTTTGTTCTTAACATTATTCTATTAGTTGTTGATGTAACCTCTTCTTGAAACATTAGTTGTAGGTTTAGCTTGTGTGTAAATAACTTAAATTCAGTAATGATATCCATTAAGCCCATCCTAAACAAAGGAACACATTTAAAACCTTTTTTAAAAAAGAGTAAAATAAGTTTTATTAATTCGTAAATATGTATAATTAAAAATATTAAAACCTTGAAAGGAATAAAATTTACCATTGCATGTAGTAATAATATTGTTTGGTTTCAACAATAAGTGTCTTCATGTTAATTTCTCCACATTCTCTCCCCCTCCCCCTGCCGCTCATTGTTTTTGTTTGTTGATTCTGGGATTAAAAAAAATATAACTTTTTGCCTGTTCTTCTTTTCTAAATGTTCTGACCTTCTGAGTGGGGAATAGTGATCATTGTATTGGTTATCATAATGATCTTTGTTTTCAGCTTCATAAATATACTGAGAATTATTGTGTATATCAAAATGAATATTTCCACCCCTTATGGGTTCACTAACAGAATAATCAGTTTCTACATTTTGATTTGAGTACAAAATATATGATTTGGAAAGAGAGTACACTTTCTTAACCTTGTAGTCCTGATTGTCCCTTAGTAGCTTTTTATGTTTCCAATTTAAATTAAATTTAACATTTTCTCCACTGCGTTAAAAATACCATCATATCTTTCAACTTCTTCTTCTTTCGGCTTTTTCCCGGTTAGGGGTCGCCACAGCGGATCACCTGCCCGCTCATGATTGGCAGTGGAGGTTTACAGTGTCAAGTTGCCAGCCCAGCGCCCAACCTCCCACAGAAGGCACACACATGCACACACTCACACCTAGGGCCAATTTAGTGTCCAATCCACCTACAGCATGTCTTTGGGCTGTGGGAGGAAACCGTAGCACCCAGAGGAAACCCACGTGACCACAGGGAGGACATGCAGACTCCGCACAGAAGGCACCCCAGCCAAGAAAAGAACTGGAGAACCTCTTGCTGTAAGGCGACCATCATATCTTTCAACATTGAATTCAAATAATAAATCTTTCACAATACCATCACTTAATGTCTCTAATTCCCTAAAAAGATTGCTTATACATCTTTCATTACACTTAATGATGAAGTGCATTCAATCAAACCCAAAGCCATCAAATAAGTAAAACAGTTCATCTATTTCTGTATCAGCAAATGTAAGGCCATTCGGAAACTTCAATATTCTAAGCCCCTTAGGTATGTGTTTACTGTTCAAACTTTCTCTTAAAAACAAATTGTCACACTGCAAATTACATACCTTCAGGAAATTTAACTCAAGTTCATTCATTTTTTATCAAAGGTCTTGGGCAATTCCTGAGGAGCACGGTTATTCTCACGTCCCTGGAAGGAAACATCCTTCTGTATCCAGTCCTTAAAGTTAAACAGCTTTCTCTCCCTGTTGTTGCAAATTAACTTGTTGCGGTTCATGTTAGTTACTAAATGCTGTGAAGACATATGAAAATTAATTTCCAGTAAACTTGCTTCAGTGATTGGCTAATCTTGTTTGAAGATTCATCACTTTCTTGTTTTAAGTAACCACAATGTTTGATGGTTGCTGTAGTTCATTAATCCTTCTCAAAGAAGTCCACCAAATTTAGTAGGCATGACCTGCCCTTGACAAAATCAAAATGGGATGAGTCCAGTGTTTGAAGATTTCCTGTGTCTTTGTTAATTATGTCCACAATAATTCTTTTTACGGCCTTCCATATAAGACTAGCCAAACTTAAGGGTCTATAGTTCACTGGGTCTTTTGATGGTTTGCTCTTTTATAGTGGGATGGCCGCTGCAGTCCTTCTTTCCCTACTGATGAAGCCAGTCTGGAGACTGAGATTGAATGGAGATTCTAGTTGACCTGAGAAGTCATGTTTCAAGCTATTTGGGAAGCATCCTGGGATATTATCAAGGCCCACTAATGCAGTGTTTTTAGTTCTGGAGAGTGCAATGAGGACCTGTTCTTTAGTGAGAGTTGGGCAGAAATGGTAGTGGGTATTTCCTGGGGAAGAACTGTGAGTAATGGGGGTAAATTTGGAGCCAAGTTTATTAGCCATCAAATTGGCTATATTCCCCAGTTTGATATAGGAGCTTCCATTTACTACTAGATTAGCAAACTGTTGGGTGTTCCCTTTAAAGTTGCATACATAACTGAAAAATGCCTTATGATTATCCTTAGCCTGGGATGCTATTTTTGCCTGAAAGTTGGCTTTGGTGAGAACTTGATTTGTCCTCTGAGTTGCTTTTTAAGACTGATGAATGAGTTTGCTTGTCGTTTGGGTGTAGCCCTTCCTATTTTTGGGCAGGATTTTTTTTTTCTTTTGTTGTACAACCTATTTATACTGGGGGGGTCCACCATGGAGGCTTGTTTATGGAGTTTGTCCGAAGTTTATTTTGGTTTGATACTGCTAATTCTGTGCAGTTATTTACATGCTTGTACAGAGTTTCTGTAACCATTTCCGAGATAGGTCACCGTGCTCTCTGAATTTGGGGGGGCTTAGTACTTAACGTTTAATAGGAGGTAGCTAGCCTTGGAAAAGTTCTTAAATGTTCTGGGGTTTGCTGGAAGTTCAGACTGCTATGTAATCTGATCTGACCAGTGAGGATATTACACAAGGGGGGGGGGTGCAATATTCCCTCATATCTGTGAGTACCATATCCAGGATATTTACACCCCTTGTAGGTGTGTGGACTACCTGTTCCAGGGTGTTTGCACTGAAAATCCAGGAATTGTTGAGTCTGCATGTTAGTGGTTGTGTATGTATCCCATTTTTTGGTGAGATAGTTGAAATCACCCATGAATATGTTAGTAAGGATATGGTGTGGAACTTTAGCGAAGGTTAGTTGAATGGGGAGTAGCTCAAGCATGTCATATTTGACCAGTCTTGAAGTGTGCTTACTTTTTATTGTAGACTGATGCACCTCAGCCTCTTGCCCCTTCTTGTGCAGTAGCTAGTCTAAAATGTGTGGAAGGTGTTATAGCCTTGGACTGCCAGATTGTCTTCTGCAGCTTTAAACCACAACTCAGTAACTGCACAGATGTCAACGCTCTCCAGAGTGAGGAGCACTTCCAGGAAGTGGAGCTATTTGTTGAGACTTCTAACATTGACCAGTTAACTCCTTAAATTTATTTGCACAGAAATTAAGATCAGATTAGTATTGCCTAAAAAAAGCACTATAGGAGTGGACAATGCTTTGGCCAATAGCCAAAAGCATAATGAAACGGGTGCAGATCATCCCTGGCAAAGCAGCATGGTCTGCTGATCATGTTCTCCCAAGCTGACAAATATTAGACCCACTTAAAATGACACCAGTACCTAAGCCAATTGCTAAAGTCAACCATCTTCTGTTTATATTGTGGTTATAACCTTTGGAGAAGGTAGAATGCAGCTCGGTGCTAGGCTTATACCTGACCTGCCTGGGACACAATCTGAAAGCTCTATCATGTTTGTCTCTTCATATAATTCAAGGATGTCTCACATCATTAACAACTACATGGACTATGAAAAAGTCAAACTGGTACTTGTGGATCAATGTCCTGACTGCATGTGTGATCTGTTAGAGCCTTGCCCCTTGAAAGACAAGTGACCATGACTGTATCCTTGCTCAGCCATGGGTGAGGAGGGCATTACTGTGTCTCCAATGAGTATTATATTTGGCAGTTTGCCTTACAGGCTTAGAGATTAAAACATTATGAGATGTGGATGCTTGTGTCACTGGGGAATGTTGCCTTTGTAGACTGTTTGGGAGGTTGCTGAGAGCAGTATATGTGAGGCCTTTGAGATTTGGGTAGACTGCATTCAAGAGCCTCAGCATATGTGAGTTTATGTGTCTGATCCATAATAGGTATAGCGTATGTTACTGGTAGCCTGTTTGGTGATCTCAATCTCTTTATGCGAGAACTTTGCCTCCAGAGACATAGTGTAATTGCATCTCTCACATATTGTGTTAGTCTGCTTCAGAATAATGTGGTTGCCAGTAAACATGAGACAAATTGGTACATTGTTTCAGAATGCCCATTTCCACTAGGCTGACCACAGAGACAGTAGGAAAGTGCACAACCACGGCTATTGATCTTTTTTGTGATGTTCCAGGAGCGGTGTAATCAGGGTTTGGAGTCATTGTGCTGGACTGATTGAAAACAACACTCTTGGGGTAATGCTTCTAAGTGGGCAAAGCAGCAGCTCTACATTTAGCCAGATACTTGAGAAAATAGTAGTAGTAGTTTTGTGTGGAAAATTACAGCTCTAAGTACCTGCATCTATACAGGGCACTGCAATCGACTGCTGTACAGCTCATCAAAAGTTATAGAAGATTAGTTAGAGAGGAATCCAATTAGTAAACAGTAAAAATGCAGTATAAGTGTATATAAGGCTCAGATCCGGCAGCAGTTCACAATTCTCTCATTATTGTGAGGGATACTACAAAAGTACTGTCCAAGACGTTGACTTTTGGTTAAAACAAGGAAAAATGCAGAAAAGAACAATACTCAGTTCCGATTAACACTCTGAATATTGCACTGTGCCCTAGATGAAATGGGATGATATGTAACAATGTCTAACTCTAACTTTAAGAGTCTAATGCGGGTGCCTTATCAGTTTGAGATCTCAGGTTCCAGTAGAAACAGCACAGGGAGGAGCTTGCAAATTCTAATTTACAGTAGGGAGGCACAGCTAAAAAAGCTACCAAGTTTAAAAGCACAATAAGAACTGGGCATGTGTTTGAAAAAACAAATCCAAAAATCAAAGCATTCAATCAGCAGTTTTAAACCCAGTGATTTTGTAACTAAAGAGATATGTCAGGAGATATGGTGCCGGGGTGGTTGTTCTTACATACTTAAACAGTGATGTTGTACACAGTTAGGAGATCATATTTAATTTCAGGTAACATACTCATGCGTACATTGCTTGGTGTGGTGCTTGCCCCAGTGCCCCCACATTACTCATGATGAAAGTGTTTTTATTAAGGTGAAAAACAAGAAGCTGGGGGTAGAACATCACCAACTGTAATACTTCTGGTATAGTATATCCTGCCTTATGTTGTCAGTGTGATGGATTTTATGTGGGGATAGCGGAGAGACAACTAGAACGCCATATATATATGAACACCTTAATGATATTAGAAAGTACAATACTAAGAATGCACTTCTTAGGCATACACTACAATGTGAGGGGGCCAATTTTTAATTTTTTGTCTTGGAATAGTTATCCAAGGACATCAGAGAAGGTCCTTGGGAAATAAAGTTAGCATTTAGGGAAACTTACTGGCAAGTAGTCTTGGAGGCCAACAAACACCCAGGTCTCAATGACTACATTTCCCTTCTTCCCTTATTAAAACTTAGAGCAGCTACATTATAATTTATTGGTAGCACAGATGTGTTTTTTTAACATATAGCATTTAACATTTCTATTCAGATACTTTTTTTAGTTTTAAAAGAATTTTGAACATTTTATAGTTAACATTATGAAGGTTTTGTGCTTGTTTCTTTAACTGCTTAGCAGGAATTCATTGTCTCATGGGTGGGTCTTTATTTAAATGCAGGTATCTGTGTTGTTTTGTATTTTCTGATGAAGTCTGGGAGGTTCTCGGATGAAAATGCAGTAAATTTATTGTGAGCGTTAATCTGTGCTTGTTCTTTGTTGAAGTTAATAAAGAGTGGAGTATTTTCAGTGTCCTTGCTTCAGTCCGTTTTTTTTGAATTTCTGTGGTGTTTCTGGACTGTTTCCTTGTTTTGTTGGTTATTTTGAGGCATTGTTGCAATTGCCTCATATACACTGACAACCTACTTATTCTTAATAAAACAGATAAAGCATACCAGAGGTGTAAATACATGTCAACAGTGGAGGTAAAACTCTCTCATACAACCAAAACTATTCCTACAGAGGTTGTCAGTGACACTTGCAACAAACCTACTGTACAGGGTAAAGACCATATACATAAAACTACTTATGACAAAGCACTTACAGATAACCTTCACAAAACACTAAAACCTCCTGCACCAGCTCAATCAAAAAAGTGTCTTCAGCCATTATGTAAACATTCCGTTAAAACATCACCCATAGCTACACATAGTAATACTGCATCCAGTTCTTCTACTGCTAAGCCTTTAAGGCAAAGTTGTGCACAGCTAAATTTCCTAGTCTTTGGTGATTCTATAGTGAGGCACACCAATGTCCAACCTCACCAGACTGAGTAAGGAGAGAGTCATGGTTAGCAACCTTTCTGGGGCTAGGACCCATCAAGTCACACAGGCACTCAGGTCATTAAGCCGCAGGTACTGGTATGACTCTGTCATAGTCCATGTGTGTTAATAACCTGAGATGCACCTCCCTTGACTATATGAAGTGAGACGTGTTCGAGTTCACTGATTGACTAAGGCAGGTATGAGCCTAGCACTGTGCAGCATACTACCTTCTCTACGAATGATGCCACATAGGAACAGAAAATGATTGATTTTAACAACTAGATTAACTTCAGCTGTTAGTCCAAGGAGTTACAGTATTTGACAGCCTGAGAGGACATGGTTGACAGACCATGCTGCTTTGCCAATAATAGACTACACTTATCCCTTCTAGATTTTTGGATATTGGCAAAGACCTTTTCCACCCCATAGTACCTTTTTTTAGCAATGCCAAACTGATAAACCTCCTGCCTTAACTGAACCTATGAAAGGATGTCTGAAGGTGATACTGTTCAATGCTAGAAGTCTTAACAAGAAACTCTACTCCATGCAGAGTGTGCAGCCATCTGTGTAGTAATGGAGACATGCTTTAAAGTCATGGAGAGTATCCCAGTAGTGCAAAGTTATAATGCCTTTCACACCTTTAGACAAGCTTCTGCACAGCAGTCTATATTAAAACCAACCTCACATCCAGACTAGTTAAAGTGTATGACCCACTGGAACTCATACATGTGCAACTCACCATAAACAAGGTATTGTACCATCTCCTTGCAAGTATAGGTCCCCCTCCATGCCTAGGAAACCCATATTACATATCTCAATGTACTAGAGTCCTTCACCATCCAACCCAATACAGTATTCATGGGGGATCTCAACTACCAATCTACAGATTGGGAAATCTACACTACTACTAATGCACAGGGTCTGTGATTCCTAAACTTTGTTAATACCAGCATCGTGGAACAGTTTTCCATACTCCTACCAGGGGTACAAACATCATTGACTTTGTACTCACGAACATGGGGAGTGATGTTTCTCACCCAATGTAATATCTTCACTCATCAGATCTGACCATAAGGCAGTACTGCTTGAAATAAAAATTAAATCCAGAGATCCAGCAAAGCCAAAAAGCTTTAGGATCTATTCTAAGGCTAACCACTATCTACAATGACACCTTGGTTAAATTTCATGCACTCCCAAACCCAGTGAACACCATAGCATTTGCTGAGCTATTTACAAAATCTCTGCACAGCCATATTGATAGCTGTATAGAGCAAGCTGTGCCCATTTGTATCAAAAATAAGACAAACTCAAAAGACAAGCCATCCTGGTGGAATCATAATATCAATCCATTATCTAACAAAAGAAAAAACTTGGCCAAGAGTAGGAGGAACAAAGTCCTACATAGTAAAAAAACCTGACCAATCTAAACAAGCAGCTAAGAGGGTTAATTATACTTCAAAGGCTAAATTTAAAGAAAAAATTGCTTCTCAGGCAAAATACAACCACAAAGCTTTCTATGGCTATGTCCATAACCTCAGGGGAACTATACAACAATGCGCAAAACTTACTACAAATGAATCACCCACAATGAACCGGGAGCTATTGCCAACATTTTGAATGAAAGGTTCAGCTCAAATTTCTCCCCTCACTCCTCCCTTATAGTCTAAATAAAATACCACATACCACAATCCCCCAACCATTACTTGGGAACACGTCATCAATGCACTTTCCAAGGCCAAAAACACTTCATCGATATGCCCTGATAATATACAGGGATGCTTAATAAATAGCAAGAAACATGACATCTCTGGTCCACTTGAATCACTTTTCAACTGGTGCTTTCAGTCTGGTAATGTGCCCAAGCAATGGAAGATGGCTACAGTCATTCCCCTGCACAAAGAAGGTCGAACCCTGATCCAAGTAGTTATCAGACCTATAAGTCTGATCAGCTTCACATCTATGGCCATGGATAGAATAATCATGAACATAACAAATGATGACATAAGCAACCTGCAAATGCTGGACCCATCACAGTTCAGCTTTGTTAAAGGAAGATCATGCCTATTAAATCTGCTGGACATTTTTGAGAGGGCCATCAAAGCAAAGGATGAAGGCAAGACTGTGCACACAGCTTACCTCGATCTGGCCACGGGCTTTGATAAAATACCTCACTCAGGTACTACAGAAAAGCTCACTAATTTAGGTATAAACCCTTTTATCAACTAATGGATAGCCAGCTAGTTCACTGACAGCACCCAAGAGGTCAAAATAGGTGAGACCACCTCCATCAAGAGGCTAGTAACTAGCAAAGTCCTGCAGTGCTCGGTACTTGGCCAGCTCCTTTTTGGCATCTACTTCTCTGAAATGGAAGCTAATGCCGAAGGTTTATGGCTGACTACATCTGCAGATGATTTCAAGCTGCGGGCTATCATTAACTCCCCTGCAGACACTAGGATTCTTCAAGCAGACCTGTCTCTGACTAACAAATGGTGGCCTTAAAATAAATGCCAAGAAATGTATAATTGCACCCTTTGGGAAGTCAACCATCCCAGCTCAATACCATGTTCATAATACGCCCCTAAGAGTCATCCTAGTGGTTAGGAATCTGGGTAAGCAAGTAGAGAGTAGCCTTACTTTCAACCACCATGTGACCTCTGTGGTAAGGAAATCTTTTTATGTTGCACAACTTATTAGTAAGGGCATGGCATCTAGGTCCAAACAGGTCACTATCCCACTGTACTCTGCCCTTATTAGACCAGTCAAAGAGTACAGTTCTCCCTTTGGTATGTACCTGATCAGGCATAAGCAGCAACCAGAGTGCCCTCAGAGGTTCCTTATAGAAAGAACTCAAGGCTTGGCAAACTTGCCTTACTCAGAGCATATTAATGTCCTTTCCCTCCATTCAGTCTCCTTATAGATTGCTGAGGGGTGATCTATTTCTGGCTTACAAGGCATCCACAAACCTCACACTTATGAATCTCCTGCATATTCGTAAGTCAAACAGTACCAGAGAAACAAAGTCTAGGGACCTGAATTTTGTTTGTGACTTAAACAGAGCATGCTGGAAAGGCAGATATGTGTCCCTGAGACAGCCCATCCTATGGGACATGCTTCCCATCCATGTGAAACTGTGTTCATCTATTACCCAATTTAAGCACAACCTAGACCAGTGGATGGGGAATAAAAAATTAGACCAGGCCTTGCACTCATATCCCTTATGGATAGAGGTTGCTTACAAATGCCTGCCCTCAATGTCCTGTCTGAATACACGGCATCATTATTCTTTTGGGAAAACTTGGCTGGACTTAGATTAGCCTAGTAAAAATCTATAAATCTGTAATGTATACTGTCATTACATAGAGATATTGTAATCTGATTTCTGTAGGGACCTTTCCCATCTAGAATTAAGTCACCTAGAGTAATCAGTTTATGTGACCCAAAATATATTACTACAGATCTTACGGTTTCTTGTAGCAGCCAGACAAAAGTGGGGCTATATATACTGTGGCAATGTTTATTTTTGCATGGCCTCCTATTGTAATTTGAGTAACCAACAAATTTAGAGCAGTGATAGAGGTAGAATTACATTTTGCTTTGGTTACCAAAGTAAAACTCCACCAATCTAGTTACCAGATCTGTTGTCCACAAATGTATGGTATGACTGGGTAAGGTGATGGGACATTAATGAGGTATCTTTTAACAAAGACTCTATTATAGTTACAATATTTGGGTAGTGCTGAGTAAGCCATGCTTCAGCCTGAGTATATTATTGTTAATGCCACAGATGTTCATGAAGGTGATAATTAGATCCTTACTGTAGTTTTCTTTCTTTCTTGCATGGCTCGCTGTATAAGACCTCGGTTTAGTCGAATATCGCTACTCATTACTATTATATATGTCATTAAAATAAGTGCATGTCTATTGGCTGCTGGCTTTGAGGTTCTGTGTGTGACCACTTTTATACAAATAGTGAAGAGCTTTTTACCTGTGTTATAGAGAAAAGGATTTTGAGGGGAGAAAGTATAAGAAAAAAGGTAAAATTGTAGAAGTAGTTATTGTTGTCTTATAACCTGATGGGGGTGTGAGTGGTCGCTACAAATACTGTGACTGCTAAAAATTAGAACTTATGTACTTACCATAACTTGGCATCTGTGTTGTCCATTTTCTAGGATCTGATCCTCAGATCCAACGTGACCACATATACAAGACTTTGGATCCAAAACTCAAGGTCCTACCTCTACCCATAATGCTCCATTCCATCCCAACTCCTCAGACCGAGTTTGCTGTCTTACTGCCCACTGTGTTATAGAGATAGAACAGACACAAGAAAAGATGAGGCTCAAACCAGGAACCTGAGGGTTTCAATAACATCCAAAGATCCTTCTACGAGTGACAGGACTGGGAGATGGTTGGGAGGGAAGGTGAGGAGGAATGAAAATGAACAACACAGATGCCAAGTTATGGTAAGTACATCACTTATAAATCTGATGTTGTCCTTTTCATTCTTCCTCACAAATAGGTCAGAGTCCCCAGCTATGTAACTCTCAGGAGGCCCTCAAGAAAGGACATACTGGAGCACTGTCAAACCAAACTAAGCTCTGCTTCTGGAGACAATGTCTAATTTGTAATGTGTAACAAAGGTATGAGTCTTTGACCAAGTGGTTGCAGTGCAGATACAGTCAATGGAGGTTATTGTAGAAAAGGCAGATGAAGTAGCCATAGATCTAGTGGAATGTGCTCTAGGAGAATGATGCAACTGCAAACCTTTTTCACAATAAATCAGCGAGATACAATTAGTAATCCATTTGGTGAGAGTAATTTTGAATACTACTTGACTCAAGTGGTTAAGTGAAAAGATACGAACAGCTGATCAGACTTCCTGTACTGTTTTGTTCTGTGAAGATAAAAAAGTAATTGCCTGTGGACATCAAGAAGGTGCAGCATATATTCACCCTTATTAGTAAAATTTGGAAAGAAAACTAGTAATTGTATGGACTGGTTAATGTTAGTCTCTATGGCCACTTTAGGTAAAAAGAAAGGGTTAGTTCATACAGTCACCCTATCCTTATCTACAATAATGTAAGGAGGCCTAACTGACAAGGCCTGGAGTTCAACAATTCTTTTTGCTGAAGTGATGGCTACTAAAGAGACACTTCATGTCGCATTTGTCCATCGGTTCAAAGGGTTTCTGGATTAACGCATGATGGACCACCATCAAATCCCAAGGAGGAGAAGGATCTTTTGTTGGAGTTCTAAGGAGGAAAATTCTCTTCATGAAAGCTTTACATAATCCGGAAATATGGCTGCTAACTGAAATTTAACAGTATATAAAAATAGCCCTTTCCTTAAAAAGACTAGTGAGAAAAAGAAGAATGGCCAAAGTAAGTGATGAAAAGGGGTCAATATTCTGACTGGAAATCCATATCGAAAATCTTTTCCATTTGCTTCTGTAGACTTTCTTGGTGGAGGCCTAGCAGGCCAAGAATGTCACAAACTGGGGAAGTGAGCCTGGACTACCTTACTATCACTGGAAGTGGAGAAACCACACGGTCAGTTGGAGGGTGTGGAGACTGGGATATTGAATTCCTGATGGATGAGATAGGAGATCCTGAGTGGGCTCTAGTATCCATGCAGGACATTTCAAGTGAGACCAGAGGATGGGAAACCATACCTGTGAAGGCCAGAAGGGGGCAATGAGGATGACTGAGCTTTTCAGCCTGCTTGCTTTCTGTAGAAACTTTGGGATCAGCAGAAGTGGGCAGCAAGCATAGAGGAGACTGGGAGGCCAATCCTGCATCAGAGCATTCCTTGGTGACTCCCCTGGAGGGGAGAGCAGAGTGAAGTACTTGCTGCACTTGTTGAGGTGAGAGGCAAAAAGGTTTCAGCAAGGCTGGCCCCAGTGGCTGATCATATTTGCTAATGAATGATTGAGAGACCACTCACGGGGAATCTGAATGGACCTGCTGAATCTGTTTGCCAATACGTTGGTTTATCCCTGTATGTGCACTGGAATAAGAAAGCGGTCTGAAGAGATTGCCATTTCCCAGACCCTCATGGCCTCTTTGCACAATGGGTAGGAATAGGTTCCTCCTTGTTTGCTGATATACCAGACTACTGACATGCTGTCTGTATGGACTGCAACAGTCCCTAGAGGGAGAACTCTCATCTCTAAGGCTCTGATATGCAACTTGCTCTCTGAAGGGGGCCACATGCCTTGGACCATCTTTCGCATAAAATGCCCCCCACCCCACCCACCCAGTTGGTAATCATCCGTAGTCTCTCTGTGGCTACTGGGGGAGGAAGAGAAAATGGTCTGCCAGAAAGAGGTCATCTGACGGGATTCACCAGCAAACATGACATTTGCAAACTGGAATGAGTTTATGGGAAAAGCTAGAGGCTGGTAAAGAATGGGCCACTGAACCGCCAGTGTCCACTGAAGGATTCACATAAAGAATCTTGCTAGAGGAAGTAGAAGAATAGTAGCTGACATTGACCCAAGAGGTTGTAAACCAAGTTTTGCTGGAGGGGATGGATGAGACAGTAAGTCCTGCACATGATTTCTTAATAATGTGATGCGATGAAGAAGTAATGATATCACTTGGGTCACAGTATCCAGCTGAGTTCCTATATATTCCAGAGTCTGTACAGGAGTTAGCTTTGATACAGCAAGGGTCATTGTAATGCCTAGGAAGTTGGAGATCTGAAGCAAGTAATCCTTGGCTTGTAGAAGTTGACGCCTAATTGGGGCAGTGAGAAGCCAATCATCGAGATAAGGAAACACCTGGAATCCTTTGAGTCTTAAGTGAATTGCCACTACTGCCATGCATTTGGGTGAACACCATAGGGGCTGTGGTGAGTCCAAAGGACAGTGCTCTGAAATGGTAGTTATTGGCTCCCAGACAAAAGTGCATGTGTCTCATGGAGCGTCTGTCTATTCTGATGTGATAGTAAGCATCCTGGAGATCTACAGAGCACATCCAATCATCCTTGTATAAAACAGGCAGAATGGACTGAACTATTACCATTCAGAACTTTGACTTCTTTAAATACGGATTCAAATTGCTTAGATCCAAAATCGGTAACAGGTCCCCTATTTTCTTTGGCACTAAAAAGAAGTGCGAGCAAGTTTTGAGTCCTATCTGTTCGGATGGGACCTCCTGGATGACTTTTTTTTGCAGCAGCTTTTGAATTTCTTGGACTGCGTACTTCTTCTGACTGAGTGAATCTGGGAGTTTCTTCCTTTGAACAGGAGGTGGAAGGGGAAAAGATATGTAGTAGCCTCTGAAAAAATTTTTTAGCACCCACACATTTTTTGTGATATACGTCCAGGTGTTCAGTTGCAAGGAAAAACAACCCCTGACTGCCTCCAGAGATGAACTTTCGGGCTATGTTTCAGGAGCACTAATAGGGCCTATCAAAGAAAGTGTCTCTCAAGCCCTGGTTTTGCCGACCCCCCCCCCTCTGCCTCTGGGGTAACATCTGCCACTGAAACCTCCTCCTCCTTTGACTCTGGAGGAAGTATCCCCATGTGAGTCCTGAAAAGGTCCCGGAGACTTCTGAAATCACATTTTCTTACCACCATTTTTGTTACAGAATGACCATTGAGATGTAGAAAACTTGATTCCAATGGCAGACCTACTCTGATCTGATGGTATTGGAGCAGGGCTGGTCAGGGAAACCTCCGGGTTAAAGGAAAGGAGCTTCCTCAGATCTGAAGTGGACTCTCTCAGGGATCTTGAATCCTGAGACTCCGAGACCACAGATCCGATTGGAGAAAGAGACAGTACTGGTTGGGCAGGTGCATTCACAGATCTGAGAGAAGATGGAGTTGGCAGAACCCTCATCTGGATCTGAGCCTTGATAATCTCCACATCATTCTGTCCATATTTGCCTCTGTCAAGTTCCTTGAAGACCTGGATGAAGCTGAGGAAGCAGGCCTAGAATGTTTCTTTGGAATTTAAAACAATTGTGAGGGCAAGGCCGGAGAAACTGGTTTTAATATAGGCACCGACAACTGAATCTTACCTGTTGGATCAGAAGTGTCTGGGATCGGAGTAGAATGAGAATGGCATGGGAGAGCTGGTGATACTAATCATGCCTGTTGGATCCAAGGAGGCCTGTGGATCCGGGACAGGCATTACAGTCTTCTGATTTGAAAGAGTGAATCCAAAGTTTTCCTCTGTTTTTCGGGAGGCTCCGTCAAAACCCTTGGAAACCTCTGGAGGGCTCTTTTCTTAGAATCTCTGGAGCCTTGAGAAGTTTTAGAGGGTGGTTGAGCCACAGAAGTAGTAGTATCTGGAAGGAAGCCTTTAAGAATAGATTTGTCATGCCAAATAGACAGGGCCTTGGGGTTAAACATGGCGCATACCTCTTAGTTGGATTTTAGATACTCAGGCCCCAGACAGTAGACACACTTCTTGTGGGCATCAGAACTGGGGATCTTATGCCCACATGTGTATTTCTTAAAACCAGTCGGTTTCTGCTTCTCACATATTACCACATACAGTAATTATATCAGACCATGCTGTCAAAATAGAACAACCTAAGAGAATAAAGACACTGCACACTAAGCTTTTGCAAACTAGAAAACTCGTCAAGCAAGTTTCACTAAGTTTAAACACACAAACACTTTTTTTGTTACACACACACACACACATATATATATATATCTTTATATATATATATATATATATATATATATATATATATATATATATATATATATATATATATATATATATATGCATACATACATGTATTGAAAGAAATGTAAGTAAGGGTAAAGAGTGTGCCAAGAAGGCACCAGGCAAGGAAGTTGTAAAGAGTATTAAACAGCAAACACCCTATTGCCTGCAGTAATAAATTAAGTCAAAAAGGGGGGGGGGGAGGAAAAGGAGAGTTAGAAACACTAGTTGTAATATTACAATAGAAACACTAGTTGTAATATTACAAAGGCACAGGACTAATTTTAACAAGAAAAATAGTCATACCTTTCAACATCTCAGCAGAGGAAATCTGGAAAAACCTAAACTAATGGGGGCAAAAGCCAAAAAATAGGGACAGACTTCAAATATTGCTCTTACAAACTTGCTAGAGTAACAGGATTTCTGTTGGCATGCATTTTCTGATGGATATGAAGTCTGAAACTCAAATGTATGTCATTATATATGTCATGATTAGTGTCTGTAATGCTCAGTAACTTTCCAGAAAGCCACAAATTTTATGAGGAACAGACAAAAATATATGTCAAAAATCTGGACTGTCTGCAAAAATCTGGGCAGTTGAGAGGTACGAATAGTGAAAAAATTATATCTCACTACTCGAGGTTTGTATGCTCCATCTTGTCATGATGGCAGCAAGTGAGAACTGAGGAGTTGGTGATGGAATGGGGCATTATGGGTAGAAGGAGGAGCTCAAGTTTTGGTTGCGAAGTCTTGTATATGCGACAGAGTCAGATCCTAAACCCATTAGTGAGGAAGAATGAAAAGGACTTCATATCAATGTGTATGAGAGACTAGTAGTAAGCATGTTGAAGTATTTTTTAGGTTTTACTGAATTACGTGGGAACAGGTTTAGTTTATCTGTTTTGTATAAAAATGAAGGTTGTAATAAAAGAGCATACATATTTACAGTTGGAAACATTACTTGTTTATAACAAAAATCATCAGTTTTAAGAGGAAAACACCAACAAACCCATAATAACTTATTGTAAATATGTACATATATAGCCCTCTGTCTCTGCTTCTTACACTTCCAAACCTATCTTTCTAACATCACTTTCTGTACCTTTTTCACACTAAAACTGACAAGATCTACTTCTCTGTTTGTAAAGATAACTATTAAATAAAACGTATTACTGTACCAGTATAATGTTATTTGTTACTACTGTATCTATTTGTTCAGTTCAGTTTCAGTAATTCTTGTTAATTTCTACAGACCGCCCTGCATCTTATACAAACAACATTTGCTACCATTTTAAAAACCCATGAACTACAATCAGGCACTCAGAATCTTAAAAAAACAACTGTACTTCCTTTTCAGATCATAGGTAGGTACTAGGCTATCGGCCCAAGGGCGTAAGTAAGCATAGCCAACAAGGTTCCCTGGCTTATGCCACCCAAGAAGGATAACTTCCTGTGCCCCTGTCGAGCAGAGCCACAGAAGTGATCGTCGGGGTGTTTTCCTATTTCCCATCCAATCATCAAGATTTTTCTTGAAGAGTGCTAATGAGGAACTTTGCTTGACATAGAAGGTTACTTGTTTCAGAGTATAGGAAGTCTCTGGGACAGGAATCTATCCCTCCAGCATGTCCTGTTTATTGCGGTGACAAGGTTTAAGTCCCTAGAGCGTGTAGCTCGGAGAGATTAGGATTTCTTTCGGTGTAGCATGTCCAACAGCTGTGGGTTTAACATAGCTTTATATGTTAGGCAGAGATCTCCTCGGAGTAGGCGATATGCTACAGAGTAAAGCTGGAGTTTTTTGAGATGGTCAGTGTAGGGCATCTGTTTGAGGCCAGTAATCCTCTTTGTGAGGTACTTCTGTGGCGTTTACAGCTGCTGCAGATGTCTTGTGAGGTACATTCTAAAAGGGGCATTGTACTCTATAATGGGTCTAATGAGTGCCGAGTAGAGGGGAACAATGACCACTTTTTTCCTGGATGAGAACACTTTTGTGATGAGGTGTGCCACATAGAAGGATTTCCTGACTTCTGGCAATGTGATTATCAAAAGAGAGACTAGTGTCCACCTGGGTCCCAAGGTCTCTTATCACACATTCAGCATTAAGTAGACTGCTGTTTATGTGGTAGTTCATGGGTACAGAGTTTTTACCAAAGGGGATGACAATGCACATTTTGGCATTGAGCTTGAGGCCATGCCTCTGACACCAGGCAGCTGTCTCAGTGAGGCCCTTCTGTAGGATGTCCACATCATTTGGGGACTTGACTATGGCTCCTAGTTTGCATTCATCTGTGAACTTCATTAGCCAGAGGCCTTCTGTGTTAGCCTGTACTTCAGAGAAGTAGATACCAAACAGGAGAGGTCACAGGACTGAACCCTGCGGTACTCCACCTGTCACTGGTCTGAAGTCAGATTTGGAGTCCACAAGTTGTACAGTGTGGGTTCTGTTAGTGAGCCAGTTGGCAACCCATCTTGTGACGTAGGGATTTATACCTAGTTTAGTGAGTTTAGCTATAATTCCAGAATGGGGGATGTTGTTGAAAGCCTTGGTAAGGCCAAGATAAGCTGTGTGAACCACCTTACCCTTGTCTATGGCTTTGGTGACTGTGTCAAAGAAGTCAATCAGGTTCAGAAGGCATGATCTGCTTTACACAAACCCGAACTGGGTGGGGTCCAGAGTCTGGGGGTTACCAATGTCTTTGTTTATGAGTTCCATGATGATACGTCCCATGGCCTTGCAGACCAGGCTTGTCAGGCTAATAGGGTGATAGTTCGCAGGATCAGTGGTGGCTCCCCCTTTGTGGAGTGGGATAACTGCTGCTGTGCACCATTCAGTGGCCACAAAGCCTGATGTGAGACTATGATTGAACATGGTGCTTAGGTGGGAAGCCAGTTCATTCTGAAGTTCATGTAAAACCCAGCCTGGGATATTGTCCGGTCTCATGGATGCTGTGTTTTTGGTTTTAGAGAGTTCAGCTTTTACCTGCATAAATGTGATTACAGGGACTCTGCATTCTTCCTGTAAAGATATGGGCCCTTTAGGGGGTGAGAGGGGGGTAAAGTAGGGGGTGAGAGGGGGGTAAAGTTAGCACTGAACCTATCAGCCAGGATGTTGGCAATATCAGTTGGTTCTGTAATTTTCATGCCGTTGTGCTGCAACTCGGAGCAGATCTGGGTATTTTCACTGAGATTCCTGACATAGCTATAGAATGCTTTGTGGTCACCCTTAGAAACAGTGGCAATTTTGTTTTCGTAGCTAGCTTTGAAGGATCTTATAAAGGATCTCAGCTTCTTACTGAGGCTGACCAAGGAGCTCCTCCACTCATGGAATTTTACTCTCTTTTGCAACAGTTTTTGCTTCTGTTGTAGAGTTTGTTTATGGCAGGGGACCACCAGATTAGCTTCCTTTTTTTGGAGGATAGTGTTGTGGTTCTCTTTGTGACAGCACGATCCATGCACTTGTGTAAGCGCTTATAGAGTGCATTTGTGTAGAATTTAGCAGTCATAACTCTATTGTCCATCTGCATGGGTGTCATGAAGTTCACCACTTCTGTCTTAAGAAGCATGATTTTGGCTTTGGAGAAATTTTTTACCATGGTTTCCTTAATGGTGGGTGGGTCGGGATGTGGATATCTAGGGTGATTAGCTTATGGTCGGGTATGACCAACGAGGAGCTGATTGCAGGTGTGGAACATCGGTCACTCATGTTGGTAATGACTAGGTCTACAATATTGTTGCCCCTGGTGGGGGTGTGGATAAGTTGATTCAGGGCATTGGAATTTATGAATTCCAGAAAGAGTTGAGTGAAGGAGTTGGTACATGAGCAGTTTTCCTAGTTAATGGTGGGATAGTTGAAATCGCCCATTATTAGGATGTTTGGTTGAACCCTAATATTTTCCAGTATATCAAGAAAAGAGGAGTGGGAATCCAGGGGCATGGTGGGGGATCTGTAGCAAGCTACAGTTTGGATTGCAGTTTTGCCCAGAGTTAGTTGCACTCTGATAACCTTGGATGCATTATGCTGCGCAACTAGCCCGGAGGTGTGGATATTCTTAACGAATATGGACACACCTCCGCCTTTGGTGTTCTGGTCCAGGTTAGATGGCCAAAAAGTGTGGTATGAGTTATAGCCTGGTAATGCAGGGGTGCTCTCTACAGCCTTGGACCAGGTCTCAGTCACTGCACAGATATCGATGTTCTCCATTTTAAGGAGTGCCTCGAGTGAGTGCATTTTGAGATTTAGACTTCTAGCATTGAGTAGCTCTACCCTCAGTTTTTGCTTGCCTGTTCTGATTACAGTGGGGAATTTGTCATTTGAACCTTGCCTAAAAAGGCACTATAGGGGATGCAAGAGCCTTATCCAGTATCTGGAATCCCAGGGGCGACAGGTGCAGGCCATCTCTGGCAAAGCATCATGGTCTATCAACCATGTCATGCCAGGCAGACAGATACTGGATTCCCTTAGAATGATACCAGAAGCTTAGCCAATTGTTGAAGTCAATCATTTTTTGTCCTTGCACTGCGGTATCATTCTGGGTGATGGCAGGATGCTACTCAGGGCTAGGGTCATACCTGCCTGGGCTACAAGATCGGAGAGCTCTTCCATGTCTCTTTTCATGTAGTCCAGGGAGGTGCATTTCAGGTCGTTCACAACAACATGGACAATGACAGAGTCATATTTGTACTTGTTGTGGAGTGACCCGAGTGCATGGGTTATGTGCCGGATCCTGGCACCAGTCAGGCAGCTGACAGTAACCTTCTCCTTGTTTAGCCTGGTGAGTGGGACATCAGTGTGCCTGTCTATAGAGTCACCTATGACTAGTGTGTTGGGCACGTTGGTTTGTCTTAAGGGCTTTGGTTTATTGGCACACTGAGTCTGTGGGGTATGTGTCATTTGGGTTGTGCTGGGGGGGTGCAGGTTGCTTGCGTTTCTGCTTTGGAGTCCCTGTTGCTTGAGCAGATTACTATTGAGAGCCTCTACAAATGTTTTTGTGTTTCTTTATATGGATTTTGGTGGTGTAGGTTTAGTGGGATTATGTGATGAGTGTGGTGTGGTGCAAGTGTTTACCTTCTCCTCTTGACTGTCAAGTTCAGTCTTAGTTGGAGAAAGCTTTACTTTCAGTTTGGCTAGATAAGTGCATCTCTCACAGGTTGTGGTATTGGGTGGTAGGAGGAGAGGTTTATCTGTGTACATGTGGCAATTGCTACATTGCCTCAAGATGCCCAGATTCGTCAGACAGGAGAGAACACTGGGAGCTGACCCTTGGACATGCCTGAATAAAAAACTACTTTCCTCCAGACAAGTGAGGAAAGTAAGTATAAGAGCTCTCTAAGCAACTGAGGAAAGTAAGTACAAAAACTGTTTTCCTCTAGGTAAAGAGAAAGGTTGAGTGCTGTAGTAATTTGTAGCTTAATTAGTGCTAACAACAAGTTCTGAACAAGTGCTGAGCATGAATAAGCAAATTCAAGTGCTAAAACTAGGAATCTGTAGCTGGATCTTGTGGTAGACAGACTACCTAGTGCTTACCACTCCCACTGATAATCTAGAAGTACAAGTTCAAATGCAGGCTTTTAAACCAGAAAAGTTGAAAGAGTTGGAAAAACTCCAAAACGGACAATAAACTACAATTTCTGGGCCAGAAACCACTCCTGTGGTAGATAGGCTACCTAGTGCTTGCCACTCCCACTGATAATCTAGAAGGTTTCCCTCCAACACAGTAAGGCTTTGGGGCTCAGAAGCTTACAAACAGTTCTGGTTATAGCAAATCTGTATCTGGACTAAACTAGTTACAGGAAAGTGGAAAGGGAGACAGGAGAAACAGAAGATAATTCAAAGTTAAGGACCTAACTGGCTTGCCTTTCACAAATGTTCTCTCTGGATTAGGTAGAATGAGCTAGTGACACTAGACTGGAATAGAGCTGCGATACAGCTGAACAAATGGGACTGGTAGGAGTGTCTGAAGTCAAAATATGATCTCACTGTACTCGGTTGAGTGAGGAAATGAGATAGACCCAGGAGGAGTGTTCAAACCCAAATTTACAGTAGGGGCGGGCAATTCCAAAGCCAACAAGGTTAATACCAGAACAAGAACAGGGAGGGTGGGCAGGAAACTAACTGCAGAGACAGAGAGAGACCACAGTATTCTATGAAACAGTTAAACAGAAAAATAAATAACTACAGAGAGACACAGACAAATAAAACAATTAAATACACAGAAAAATAAAATAAAATGAAATACAATCTTTAACACTGCAAGTTTGTACTTAACTCAGCTAGTAATGCAGTTGATTGTATTCTATGAAACAATTAAATAGAAAAATAAATAACTACAGAGAGACAGAGACCAATGAAACAATTAAATGCACAGAAAAATAAAATAAAATGCAGTACAATCTTTAACACTGCAAGTTTGTACTTAACTCAGCTAGTAATGCAGTTGATTGTATGTATGTAGCAAAAGCCAAACAACTCAGATATTGAGCAGTAATAAATTCATTGCTTCTTAAGAACTGTACTGTTCTCAAGATATTACAAGGCTGTTCCTCAGGTCTATATGTACTCATCTTGACCAATGGATAGATAGCCTAGTATGAACCTATGAACCTATGAACCTATGATATCATAAGGCTGCTCTACAGGTCCGTACTATGCTGTACTCAGGATATCATCAGACTGCTCTACAGGTCCACACTATGCTGTGCTCAGGATATTAAAAGGGTGGCCTCCAGCTCTATACTGTGCTTAAAATATCATGGCTCTCATTCCCAGCTCTGTACTATGCTTGTGATATCATTTGGCGGGTTCCCAGCTCTGAACTGATTTTGCCATATGATATGTCTGTTCCCCAGCTCTGTAATGTACCTAGGATATCATGTGGCTGGTCCCCAACGCCATACTGTGCTCAAAATATCATGGCTCTCATCTCTAGCTCTGTACTGTGCTTTTAATATCATGAGGCTCAGCTCTGTGCTGTTCTCAGGACATCATGTGGCTGGTCCCCAGCTACGCATCATTTTTAATCGCAAGTCTCTCACCAGCTTTGTACTTTACTCAGCATATCATGAGGGTAGTCCACAGCTCCACACTATGCTCAAGATATCATGAGGCTAGTATTTTGTTTTGTAATGTGCTTCAGATATCATAGGAAAGGTCCCCCATCACTATACTGCTTTTGGTGATATCAGAAGGGTGGTGTCCATCTCTGTACTGTGCTTGAGGTACCAAGAGGTTGGTCCACAGGTCTCTTTTACGCTCAAGATATCAGAAGGCTGGTCTCCAGCCCTGTACTGTGTCCAGGATATCACAAGGCTGATATTCAGTCCTGTACTGTGCTTTAGGTATCATGTGGTTAGTCCCCAGCTCTGTACTCTCTTGTGATATCACATGGTAGTCCCCAGCTCTTTACTGTTTTGTGGTATCATGTGGCTGATCCCTGCTTTCTACTGTGCTTGAGATATTGCAAGGTTGGTCTCCAGGCCTGTATTCAAGCTGAGATAGCACAGAAGCCAGAGGGGATTTCTAAATATCATTTATTGGCTAGGCTTGTAATGATCCACAGACTGATTGCCTAGAACACATCTATGAACTTATCAAATATCAATGAGAATCGTCACCAGCTCTGTATTGTGTTTAAGATAGGGGGTGGTTACCAGCTCTGCACTGTGCTAAAGATGAAATGCAAAAAATGCAAAGCTAATATAAGGCTGACATTCAGATTTGTACTATGCTTGAGATATCATAATTCTGGTTCCCCAGCTCTGTACTGGGCTTTAGATGGCATGAGTCTGACCCGCAGCTCTGTTCTGTGCTTGAGATATCATGAGTCTGGTCCCCAGATCTGTAATGTGCATGAAATACCATGACAGTAGTCCACAGCTCTGTACTGTGTTTGGGAAAGCATGAGTCTGGTCCCAAGCTCTGTACTGTGTTTAAGGTAAAATAAGTCTGGCCCCCAGCTCTGATCTGTGCTCAAGGCATCATGAGTTTGGTCCTCAGCTCTGTACTGTGCTCAAGGCATCATAAGTTTGGTCCCTAGCTCTGTACTCTGCTCAATATGGCATGCACCTGGTCCCGAGCTCTGCATTGTGTTTTGCAATATCATGAGTCAGGTCCCCTGCTCTGTACTGTGCTTGCATGGTACGAGTCTAGTCCCCAGCTCTGTACTGTGCTTAAGGTACCATGTGTCGGGTTCCCAGCTCTGTACTGTGCTTGAAATGTTATGATACTGGTCCTTGGCTCTGTACTGTGCTTGAGGTATTATGAGTCTGGTCCCCAGCTCTGTACTGAATGTGCTTGACGTATCATGAGCCTGGTCCCCAGCTCTGTGCTGTGCTTGATATGGCATGAGTCTGGTCCCCAGCTCTGTACTGTGCTTGAGGTATCATGAGTCTCATCCCAGCTCTGTACAGTATTCAAAGCTGGTCCCCAGCTCTGTACTGCACTCAAGCCATCATGAAGTTTGTACCCAACTCTGTACTATGCTCAAAGTATCATGAGTCTCATCTCCAGATCTGTCCTGTGCTCGAGGTATCATGAGGTTTGTACCTGGCACTGCCTTGTACTCAAGTATCATGAGGTTTGTACCTAGTACTGTCCTGTACTCGAGGTATCATGAGGTTTGTACCTAGCACTGTCCTGTGCTCGAGGTATCATGAGGTTTGTACCTAGCACTGTCCTGTGCTCGAGGTGTCATAAGGTTTGTACCTAGCACTGTTCTGTGCTCAAGGTATCATGAGGTTTGTATCTAGCACTGTCCTGTGCTCGAGGTATCATGAGGTTTGTATCTAGCACTGTCCTGTGCTCGAGGTATCATGAGGTTTGTACCTAGCACTGTCCTGAGCTTGAGGTATCACGAGGTTTGTACCTAGAACTGTCCTGTGCTCGAGGTATCATGAGGTTTGTACCTAGCACTGTCCTGTGCTCGAGGTATCATGAGGTATGTACCTAGCTCTGTACTGTGCTCGAGGTATCATGAAGTATGTACCTAGCTCTGTCCTGTGCTCGAGGTATCATGAGGTTTGTACCTAGCACTGTCCTCTGCTCAATGTATCATGAGGTCTGTACCTAGCACTGTCCTGTGCTTGAGGTATCATGAGGTTTGTACCTAGCACTGTTCTGTACTCGAGGTATCATGAGGTTTGTACCTAGCTCTGTCCTCTGCTCGAGGTATCATGAGGTTTGTACCTAGCACTGTCCTGTGCTCGATGTATCATGAGGTTTGTACCTAGCACTGTCCTGTGCTTGAGGTATCATGAGGTTTGTACCTAGCACTGTCCTGTGCTCGAGGTATCATGAGGTTTGTACCTAGCACTGTCCTGTGCTCGATGTATCATGAGGTTTGTACCTAGCACTGTCCTGTGCTTGAGATATCATGAGGTTTGTACCTAGAACTGTCCTGTGCTCGAGATATCATGAGGTTTGTACCTAGCACTGTCCTGAGCTTGAGATATCATGAGGTTTGTACCTAGAACTGTCCTGTGCTCGAGATATCATGAGGTTTGTACCTAGCACTGTCCTGTGCTCGAGGTATCATGAGGTTTGTACCTAGCACTGTCCTGTGCTTGAGGTATCATGAGGTTTGTACCTAGCACTGTCCTCTGCTCGATGTATCATGAGATCTGTACCTAGCACTGTCCTGTGCTCGAGGTATCATGAGGTTTGTACCTAGCACTGTTCTGTACTCGAAGTATCATGAGGCTTGTACCTAGCTCTGTCCTGTGCTCGAGGTATCATGAGGTTTGTACCTAGCACTGTCCTCTGCTCGATGTATCATGAGGCTGGTGTCCAACTCTCTACTGTGCTCAATGATATTACAAGTATTATTCCCAGCTCTGCACTTTACCTGAGAAATTATATGGCTGGTGAAGGATAAATATAAAGCTCATAATATAGGATGTGTTAACAGTATGGTATCAGCAATCAGAGAGGCAATCTCATCTGCAGGTAACAGGTAGCTTGCCACTGCTACCATGCAAGTGTGGAATGAACTATGGAATCAGACACAGAAATGTTTGATTTTAATTAAAATTAAAACATCCCTAAAAGAACACTATACATCTATATGATTACACGAATGGTCAAATGATACTATCTTCAAATAGACATGTGCCTCATTCTTTTTTCTCTCCTTAATTTATGAGGGTACTTGCTACATTTGACCTCGTGGACAACTCCTGAATATCTTCAGTGCCCCAGCCTGCAAACCATATGAAAACTATTCCCTTGTGTGTGGTTCCCAAAATGGAAATACGACTAAGCTCATTGTTTCCGCTGCAATAATTGAGTCTAGTACCACTTGACTTCATGTTTTCTCCTGTACTAGACTACAGTTGCGCTATAAAAAGAACTTGGTGTACAATCATAACTATATTTCTGATGTGGAGTTCACTGTAGTAACTATACAACACTACAGTGTACCTAGCCAGCATGCTTTTCCTCATCTTTAGCATTCAATTACTGTTTATTTTTTTTTTTCTTAAGAGGTCACAGTCAGTCCCAGCAAATAACAGGGATAAGACAGTGAAGTAATCCTGGACTGGAGGCCACATTTATTGTAGGATACATGCATGCACAGACATACCAGTCCTCACATGGGCAATTAAGAAACTGAATATCCTGTCAAAAGCCCACATAGACACAAAAAGACATACAGACTTTGCAGAGAAGGCACCCTAGTCGAGAACCAAACCAGAAAACGTTTTGTGAGGTAGAACATCACGGGCTAGAACATGCAGTAAACAAATCTGTGTTCATTTCACAGGTGCTTGGTGAACAATGTTGACATTTATGTGCAAAAATATATAACAAAATGAATCCACACTGAAACACTGGGAAGGTTAAAAAAGAGAACAAGGGCTTTACGTACTGCTTTCAGTTCTTTACAATACATTCACACTCTAATAAGCTGTATTTGTTTTGCTGCTTCCATGCACAAATATGCTGTCACTGTACTGTAAAATAAATCAGAACTGGCACAGAAACGGATCAAATTATGGTAGATAAGTTGAAAAGAAATTCTATACAGATAGCGGGATTCTGAAATGTAGGCACTAAATACTCAACGCAGAGTGACAAAAGTTAGCCCAGTTCATGACACCAACAACACTAACACTTTTAGCCCAGTTGTCACTAATCAATCTGATTAAGGCAAAGAAAGATAAACATCTAATACAACCAGCAATTATTGTTTAACAGATGTTTTACGCCAGCATGGAAAGTTCAGATATTAAATGGTCCAAATGAAAGCTTAGCAATTGCGTAAGTGTCCCTATGGTATATAGTCACTTTAATAAGCTGAATTTGTTTTGCTGTATTCTTATGTTCTTGGAAACTGCTGCTTCTTCCACGAAAAAAGCACTCGGCAACAAAATGTGTGGGATAATTAGAGTGAACAGGGAAACAGATATAAGCCTTTTTTCCTGCAACTCAGTACTGACACTTCAAGCAGGAAGCAAAGGCCTTCAAGTGGTTTCTGGCTTTGATCCAGTAGTTATCCCTTCAAGGCTGCTTTTGAGTTTTGCAATGATACAAGTACAGCAGTCATCCACACAGACGGCAGAGAGTATCGCATTTATTAGCTGCCATGATTTACACATGTATGAGAGTATAGCCCAAGTACTTATTTAATGTCTAGCCCTTCCAAACAACTAACGACTGCATTTATTCCAAAGTGACTTGGGATTCCAGCAGAAGGATGCATTTATTAGGAAATTTCCCCCAAAATGGCTCACAACTGAGGTTCACGTTGCAATATTTCAAGAGTGCCCCCACTTCTGAAATCTACAAAGCACAGACTCTACAATACTTAGATATGGCACATTATTAAATCACAAGGCTAGAAACAGATCTTTCATACAAAAGACCATTTCAGCCAGATGACAAGAGGAGAGGGCGAGAGGAATAAAACATAGAACTAGTTATACAGAGGCATAGTGAAATGAAAAATAAAGAGTTTAACAGGCAAGACAGGCTACATAACGCACTGGTAATCCTGCTTAAAAGTGAAAATACGTACTATAAGAGACATGTCTCCAAATCTCAAAATACAAGACAAAGGCAAGGACTGGAACAAAGCACCTATTAAAAGAATCACATCTCAAGCCTAATCCCAGAGGACTGGATCACTGCATCATTTTGATGTTACGAAGTCTGCCCCTATTAAACCTACATCTTTGATGCAAGTTTCACATTCAAGTATGCAAATGATATGCAGAACTGAAAATCACTTCTACAGAGCAATGCGCAAGCTACCTTAACCCTGTCACCACACTGAGGGCATTATCTGAGGTCCACACATACAAAAAAACTATTAGTACAACAAGTGTGCCAAAGGGCTCACTTTGTTATTCAGAAAATAGCTGTCCACTATGCAGGGCCTAAATCCTTTTTTTAATTTTCTGCATGGCTTGCTATCCATTTCTACTTAGCTATTTATAGCTAAATCCTAGAGTGCTACAAAGTAGTACATGAATGCAGACATAAACCAAAGACAGCATACTGTGAAGCACATTAATGAAAGGTAGGAGTAAGCCATATGGTTAGCACAGAAAAAAGATGGAAGTAAGAAAATGGCTAAACAGATGGAAAAGCAATACAGTGACAATGAAAAGTGAAAGAAGAAATACACAGGAGCAAATCAGACCATAAGGCTCAATTTACAGGTCTAATAAGACAATTGGTGCTTGGCGAGCAATACAAATGCATGGTCACACTACAAAAAAACAAAATGAACTTGTGCTAAAACTGCAAATTTAAGGGGAACACATGATTTGTGTACTGCTGGGTTCAATACATCAGTGCTCTCACACCATCACCTTCACTGCCAACATCAACATATTTCTCATCCCTGGAAATTGGGGGATAGTGTTTTGATAATGTTCATAAGTTTTACATAATTTTATCATTCCTTACCCTCATAATGTGTGTTCAATTTTCATAGGTTCATAGGTGTGTACTAGGCTACTGCAGTGGTGGTGCTGCGGTAAATGTTCATAAGTTTTACATAATTTTATCATTCCTTACCCTCATAATGTGTGTTCAATTTTCATAGGTTCATAGGTGTGTACTAGGCTACTGCAGTGGTGGTGCTGCGGTAAATGTTCATAAGTTTTACATAATTTTATCATTCCTTATCCTCATAATATGTGTTCAATTTTCATAGGTTCATAAGTGTGTACTAGGCTACTGCGGTGGTGGTGCTGCGGTAGCGTTGTCAATTCACAGTAAGACGTTATCCTGTTTGATTCTCAGCTAGAGCGTCTTCTGTGTGGAGGCATGCGTGAATGGGTGTACCTTCATTAAAGGTTGTGCGTCAGGGCCGGCAACTCGGCATGTAAAAATCTACTGCCAATCATTAGCGGACCGGAGTTCCGCTGTGGCGACCTCTAACCGGGAAAAGCCGAAAGACACAACACAACAACATAGGTGTGTACTAGGCTAAGCCTAGCCCATAGAAGTGCCCTGACATTGTGCTGCCCGACGACGTGTGGCCTTCTTAACACTACAATGTCCATGTAGATGGGGCAGTTAACATCTTATTTATTTATTTTTTTTTATAACTGAGAGGAAGTAGATGTTCATAGATCCATAGGTAAGTACTAGGCTAGTTGCCCCAGTGAGCTATTTTAAGCTTAGCCAATTTGTCTTTCAAATGTGAGACTCGAAACACTGTACATTGTGACTGTAAGGTAAACACCTTAACCATAATACTAAAATGTGACAGAACGAACATCTCTCTTCAATTCAGTCAGCAATTATCTCCTTGAAGCAACTTACCAACACACAATACTACAAACTCAAAGTACTACCAACCTAGTGGTGACTTATCAAATTGCAACAATACAAATCCAAGAATCAATAAGCTTGGAGTCACCATCATCTTCTTTTGACTGTTCCTGTTAGGGGTCGCCACAGCGGTTCATCTGTTTCCATTTCTTCCTGTCCTCTGCATCTTGCTCTGTCACACCACCCACCTGCATGTCCTCTCTCACCACATCCATAAACCTTATCTTAGGCCTTCCTCTTTTCCTGTTACCTGGTAGCTTCACCCTTAGCATCTTTTTCCCAATATACTCAGCATCCCTCCTCAGCACATGTCCAAACCAACGTAATCTTGTCTCTCTGGCTTTGTCGCCAAACCTTCCAACCTAGGCTGACCCGCTAATATACTTATTCCTAATCCTGTCCACCCTCGTCACACCCAGTGCAAATCTTAACATCTTTAACTCTGCCACGTCCAGCTCTAAGCTTGGAGTAACCTCCCAGTATGAAGCTTCATTAGTTGTAAGGAAATTTGGCCAACGTAGTACTACAAACCAGGAATGGACTCACTGAACTTGAAAAACAATAGCTATATATTAACCCTTTCTGTCTGTATTACTAAAAAAATGTTGCAGGAGAAAGCCTCGAAGGTTGAAGTAGCAATAAGCAGGTAGTACCACACAGAGAAAGGCATCATGTCCTTTGGGCACACATCGGTATAAGCCCATTCCATTTTTTTTTTGCAGTTTACAGTTTCAGAAGAAAAGGGGTTATTAAAATGAATACATGTTTATAAGCTAAGCTGTTTACAGTTTAGTGCTTTATAATAATGTGTTTGATGCACACTGGATCCAACTTTAAGTTCTAGAACCATTCTAGCTGCTTGCATTAATTGTTTGCAACCTACTGGATAAGTTAAGCTTTTCCTGGCCATCTAATCCAACAGGCACAAATTCTGTATGGGCAGCTTTTTTCATAGAAGAAAAGTAGTGTTTGCTGTGCATTCCTAGATGTGGGATAACATCTCTAAATTAAAAGATGAAAAAGTAACATCTCACAAACAAAAAAGATACGAGATAAAGATGACAGCAGAAGAAACTCATTGTACCTCAGCTCACACTCACAGCAAGAGAAAAGGTATTTGCCTTGAATGTAATCTAAGTCTGCTGTGCTGGCTGCCTAAGAGTTACATATGACACCAATTTACAGCAAAGCCTTCTACCAAAATCTTGTTAGGTACTAGACAGACCAAGATGGATTGTCAGCGATGATGCCATCCAACTTAACACTTGAGGCTCATTATAAGAGAGAATGGAATCTCAGCCTGTACCAACGTGCTGCCGCCACAGCTGTCTAGTGGGAACAGGAATGGAATGACAGACAGGCAGGATTACCAATAGTCCATAGGCCTTGCCCACATCTAGAATGAATTTGCAATACACAGAACTGGGTATAAGTGTTAGCTGCTTAGATTATATTTAACACTGTGTAATTGGTCAGTATTGTGTTTAATCAAGTCTATTAATTAAGAAATGTATTTGCAAAGTAAGTTGTGTACTTTATATCTATTGATTTTACAGTTAGTTAATTAGAGACAGGATTATAATTAAACAAAGCATGTGTTTGTGACAAAGCCATCTAATGGCTGGGTTCTGCAAATGAAACAATTACAGCCTTCATGGTGTCAGTGGCTCAACAGGTAGCCCAATTACCTTTAGTACTGGAAGATTGAGAAGGCTGTGGGTTCTATTCCCATCCCAGATCACTGTATTAATTTTTCCATTACTGACACTGGAGTGCAGCATTATGGAGTTGTTGCACTCCTAAGTGAACCATCCTTCAGATGAGACATTAAACCCAGGCCCCATTTGCCTGAGCTGCTGGTAGGGCAGACAGATGCAAATTATCCCAATCAAAGAGAGCAGTGGAATTTTCCCAGTGTCCTGGCCAAATTTCCCCTAGTTGATGTATTTACCACCTTCCATCTCTACTGAAAAGAAGGTACTAGAATAGTGGGACTAACCTGGTCAGTAAAAGCAAACAATCAACAGCATGTGGTTTCTAGTGGTGAAAACTACAAGCTTGACTGCTACTTTTTAGTTTTTCCAAAAAATTAAACTGAAGACATCCTCCCTCTCTCCCTGTTTACTTCCATTCTGATCCCACAAAGTTGGAAATGTTGCACCCCAGACATTTTCAGACAGCAAGACATCCCTGCTATAAAGTTAGGAGTAACTGTCCTAGATAGAGCAAACCATCTCACTCTTCTAAGTCTGTATTACTGTCAGTGAAGACATAACCCTCAAAGTATGTAGCATCACTAATTTAATACTAACTCTCTTATTCTACAGTATTACTAGCATTAGGGTAACCCTATAACACTCCCATTTGTTACCACTACCACCTTAGGTATACATTTTAAAGCTTTCAGCACTCCAAACGGAAGAATTAACCTCCCAACTTGTAAGATTTCATCTGTGAAACACTAAGTATCAGCAGCTCCCACGGATACTCAGCCAGCCTGCAGTACCCCCATAGTAGGAGAAACTTACCTAGATTGGAATTTTATCAAAGTATACCTGCTGTTACTGTGGCCAGATTACAGACAAAACTCATACTGTTGAATGTAACAAGACAACTGCACAAAGTGTTGTAAATTTTAAAATGTGATCTTCAAAAACCCAACAGCACATTTATAAGTAACAGTAATACAATAGCATCTACAACAGTAGCATTTATTTCAACTATCTAAATTAATTTGAAAGATTTAAGGATTAGTACCTAATACATATACAAAGAAAACAGTACATACATAAAACTATGAATTACAGAAAATGAATGAAAAGTGCAGTTGTGTACACTTACCATAAATGTAGATGTTCGAGTGTATTCACTGTTGCAGTCATCACCTGAGGGTTATCCCTGCTGTAGTAGCTTTCGGCTGGCCCGAATACCAGAGTCAATGTTTTTCTGCTTCGGCTACAGTCACTTGTAGTCTGACGTCAGGTTGTCAGTGCTATAAAGCAAGGCAGCTGACAACATTACATCAGTTTTTCTTGCCATAACCCATCAGAAGCACAAGGAAATAAGGTAAAGTGGTCCTGGTAGCTAAAAGCCACCGTGGGAAGCTTATGTCCCCCTAGGGGAAGAGGATACAAGGGGGATGGAGGGAGGGAAACCAGGACTGAGTCTGCAACAGTGAATACACTCGAACATCTACATTTATGGTAAGTGCACACAACTGTACTATGTTCTTCATGTTTCACTGTTGCAGTCATCACCTGTGGGAGGATTCCTAAAGCTGAGTAGAGGGGTAGAAGGATAGGTTAGAGCCCTATGCATGGGTCAGCAAGTCCTACAGAACTGCAGAGGCAAACCCTGCCCTAGACTTACAAAAAAGGGGTAGGTGGTAATGCTTTGTAAAGGTATGGACAGAGGTCCAGATGGCAGCTTCCAAGATGTCCCTGGTGGGGACTCCTCTGAGGAAGGCTGTGGAAGTGGAGGTTCCCCTAGTGGAATGGGTACGAATAGACTGGGAGGGAGGGTTCCCATCTAGTCTGTAGTAGAAATGGATACAGTGTGATATCCATTTAGAAATGGTTTGCTTTTAAATGGGCTTCCCCTCTGCCCCTGGGGCAAAGCTGACAAGCAGCTGGTCTGTTTTTCTGCAGGGTTTAGTATGGTCCAGATAGTATCTGAGTTCTCTGTGCACATCTAGCGAGTGCAGAATTCTTTCCTCCTTTTTGTGAGGGTTGGGAAAGAAGGTGGGTAGGTGTATGGCCTGGTTGAGGGTCACATCAGATACCACCTTGAGCAAAAAGGAGGGGTTAGTCCTCAGGGAGACCCTGTCTGTATGGAAAATGATGAAGGGCTCAACAGCCATGAGTGCCTGAAGTCCTGAAATCCTTCGGGCTGAGTTGATAGCTAGTAGGAAGGCAGTCTTCCAGGAGTGGTATTTCAATCCTGTTGAAGCAGCAGGTTCAAAAGGAGGTAAGGTTAGTTTTTCTAAAACATAATTCAGGTCCCAGGCTGGCGTGGGAGGCCTTCTGGGAGGTCTGACATTAGAAGCCCCTCTGAGGAATCGTTTAATAAAAGGATGAGAGAAGAAGGGTAGGTATGAATCGTAATGGGCTGAAATGGCTGAGGCATTGATTTTAATAGAAGAGAAGGAGAGGCCACTTTTGAGTAACTCAGCTAGGTAATCCAAGATAAGAGGGATGGAAGGATGTGCGGTACCAGCCCTTCTGGACTGGCTCCAGCAGCAGAATCTTTTCCATTTCCCTGCGTAAGATTTTCTGGTGCTGGGCCTTCTGGCCTGTGATAATGTCTAGGATCTGTTTGCTTAACAGGGACTCCTTGCTAGCTTTTAAAGCATAAGCCATGCTGAAAGACTGAGAGTCTGCAAGTCTAGGTGCAGTACCCCCCACCCCCATCTGGGTCAAGAGGTCTGAGATCAGGGGAAGCTGCTTGGAGGACTGTAAGGTCAGGCTGCACAGTAAGGGGTATCAATGCTGTCTGGGCCAGTCTAGAGCAATGAGAATGGCCTTTGGTCTCTCCTCCATTATTTTGATCAGTACCTTGGGAATAAGAGGCAGAGGAGGGAACGCGTACACAAACAGGGAGTTCCAGGGGAAGGTCAAGGCATCCATCTTCCACACTAGGATGTGATACTCCCTGGTACAGAACTTTTGCACCTAGTGGTTGAGGTGCGAAGCAAAGAGATCCACCTCCAGAGTCCCCCACTCCTGAGTGATTTGCAGAAAGATTTCCCTGTGGAGCTGCCATTCATGGGGGTCCAGTAAGTTTCTGCTTAGGTGGTCTGCCAGGGTGTTGTTGATCCCTGGTAGGTATTGAGCAATTAGGTGTAGACCCGTGGAGGTGGCCGTCAGCCAGAGGTTCATGGCTAGCCTGCACAGAAGGTAAGATTGGGTCCCCCCCAGTTTGTTGATATACCACATAACTGTGGTGTTGTCTGTTTTTATAAGGAGAACCCCTGGTCGGAGATGGGGTTTGAAGGATGTCAGAGCTTTTTGTACTACCATCATTTCTTTCTGACTGATGTGTAAGGGAAGGTGCTGGGCATCCCAAAGACCTTGGGTGCACCTGCATGCTAGATGAGTGCCCCAAGTAATGTCCGAGGCGTTGGTGGTGATGGTCTGGATGGTAGGGTGGAGGATGAAGGGAAGACCCTTGTTCTTGGCACAGGCCTCTGCCCACCAGAAAAACTCAGCCCTTACACATGGAATCAGAGGGTGAGAGGTCTCTAGAGACTGAGAGTGCTGACACCAAAGGATCTTTAGATACCACTGAAGTTTTCTCATGTGAATCCTGGCCAGAAGAATTAGAAGGATGCAAGATGCCATGTACCTTGGGGCTTGCAGGAACTTCCTCGCAGGGAGGTGACTTCTGGAAGCCAGCTGGGTAAAGTAGAGAGGCTGGAAGCTTTGGTTTTTTGGGTATAGTAAGGCCATTTGGGTTGCGGCTTCTGGCAGAGCTCCCAAGAAAATGATCTTCCTGGTGGAAGTTTGCCTTGATTTCTTCTCGTTGATGGTGAACCCTAGGGAAGTTAGGAGGGATTTGACAAAGAGAAGGTCCTGGAGCAGCTATTCTTTGCACTCTGCCTGAATGAGGCAGTCGTCCAGGTAAGGGTAAATCTGTATATTTCTATGTCTGCAAAATGCTATGGCCAGGGATAAGCATTCAGTGAATACTCTAGGTGCAGTGGATAAGCCAAAGGGCAGTGCAGAGAACTGAAAGTGTTGCGATCCTGCTCTGAAGCACAGGAATTTCCTGCAGGATTCCCTTATGGGGATGTGAAGGTAGGCATCTTTTAGGTCTAGGGTCACTAGCCAGGCATTTTTGGTCAGCATAGGCAACAGCTGCTGCAAGGTTAGCATTTTGAATCTGGGGACCAACAGGAAGGTGTTCAGAATAGATAGATCCAGGATGGGGCACCAAGTGCTCTCTTTTCTGGGGACAAGGAAAAGTCTGGAATAAAAGCCTTTGCCTGTTTGATCTCTGCCCATGATTTGGAGGTAAATCTGGGTACCCTCTTGGAATTGGGAGCTTACTGAAGGAGAATTTGTATCCCTGAAAAATGATCTTTAAGACCCATTGGTCCTTTGTTACAGAAAGCCAATTTTCTTTGAAGAGGGTGAGCCTTCCTCCTAGCTTTTGGTGAGTGAAGTGAGGGTAGAGGGGGTTGAGGATGTCATTGGGAGTTTTTGCCATAGAAGGGTGGCTTAGAACTCCCTGCCTTTGGGGTGGAAGTGGTCCACTGTTTGCTTTTCTGCTGGCCCTGGGATAGGGGCCTGGATGGTTTGTCCCTGCAGGGCTTACCTCGGCCCTGTCTGCTAGGTAAAGGGAAGGACCAGTGCTTGGAAGGAAAGTTTCTGCTGAACCTGAGAGGTTGAACCTGAAAGAAATATTTTGCTGTGTGCATAGATTTTGCTTTGTCTTCCATCTTTCTAAGCACCTCTTCTGCTTTTACTCCAAACAAGTGCTCCTTATCCAGGGATGCATCAATATGTTTAGACTTGACATGATCAGGGAGAGGTTGTTCCTTCAGCCATGTATGTCCCCTAATGACAGATCCTGACACTGCTGCCCTGCTAGAGGCTTCTAGGGTGTCATATCCACAATGCAATGAGTGTTTGGCCACTTGACAAGCAGAGTGCAGTAAATCTGCTAACTCTTTTGAACTGGCACAGTCAGGAAAGGTAGAAATCTTTTGTCTTAATAGTTCCAAAGTGTGTTGCTGATATTTTAACATATGGAACTAACAACTGAGTGCTCTGATTGCTAAGGTTACAGAGGTGTATACATTTTTACCCTATCTGTCCAGAGCTCTGGAATCCTTGTCAGAAGGAATAGGATTCTTGGCAGAACTAATCTTCACTCCTTTAGGTCCCTGTGTAATGACCTCTGGGTCTGCAGTAGGATTTCTATACAGGTATTTGTGAGAATCCGGTACTGTGTAATACCTGTCGGGCTTACTGGGAACAGGTGGGAAGGCGTCAGGGGCTAAGCTGGATTCATGGAAAACATCATCCACCACTTCTAAAATAATGGAGATAGCCAGGGTGCTGTGCTGGGACAGGTCCAGAAACACTCTAAATCTTTTCTTAGACTGGTGGAAGTCCTGAGATTCCCATTGGAAATGTTCCCTGAGGGTGTGAAGGGTTTCCCCAAAGTAAAGGTCCTGTGGAGGGGAGACAGAAGGGATGGATTTATCTGTATCTGAATCCTTATAAGCAGTCAGAGGTTGCTGTTCCTCTTCAAAATCTGAATAGTCAGATTCCTCAGAATCCTGTCCTGTCATAATTTCTGGAGTAGGGTGCCTTTGCCTTTTATAAGTTGTGGCCTGACTACCCTGGATAAGGGAGATGAGATCCTCCGCCATTTTAAGCATTTGTGCTTGGGGTGGTAGAGCAGGAGCAAGTTGGTGGCTAGAAGGAGATTTTCTAGGAGTGGCCTGGCTTCTAGGCCTGAGAAAAGCCATCGTTCCGAGAGAAACAGTAGTCGGATGAGAAGACAGTTTTTGTCTAGATTCAGTAGTGCAAAAGGCCTCCTTGGAAGCCAGTGCCTACGTCGCAGCTCCAGCCCCAACTGATACAGAGACAGCCAAAGGCTCAGAAGACTACGAAGACTTCTGCGGCATACTGGACTCCGAAAGGATCTCGGTAGATGCCTGTGTAGATATCAAATCGGGCATCAAGGTCTGCAAAAGCGCCTCACTGAATTCTGGAGAACTGACAACCTGTTTAGCGGTAGAGTCATCGGAAGACTTAGCCTTGTGTGGTCTGTCTCTATCTTTATCTCTGCGTTTTCTTGGAATGTCCATGGAATGTTGGCTGACAGACGCCATATCAGAATGCGAAGACAGAACACAAAAATAACAGTCTACAATAACAGCTCTACGGTGAATGGTTCTTGCATTAAAGAGGGCACAGAACCAGCAACAGGGGACACCGTGGTCTGGGCCTAAACAAGTGACGCAGTAAGAATGAAGTCTTAGTGTGGGATCTGCTTTCCACAGGTGAGACAATTGTTAACTTTTTCGGACATCAGTTAGTGCAAGAAAAAAGGGTCCCCAACAGGGTACTTATCTTTAGACGTTTTCAGCTGAAATTCAAACTCTCACTCATGCGAACTGCTTCTGCTACGGGCTCCACGGCAAGAAAGACTGATGTAATGACATCGGCTGCCTTGCTTTATGGCACTGATGACCTGATGTCAGACTACAGGCGACTGCAGCTGATGCAGAAAAACACTGACTCTGGTATTCAGGCCAGCCGAGGGCTACCACAGCAGGGATAACCCACAGGTAATGACTGCAACAGTGAAACACGAAGAACATCTATCACTACTATTAGATAAAAAGAAAGAAAACAGTCTATGAGGATATACTTAGAGTGCATTAGAAAGTTTATTTATTTATTTATATATGTATTTATTTGCATTTGCTGATTGGGGTAGGCATTGACCAATTTCATTTTCACCCTGGCAGCAAATATCACCAAGACATTTGATACGCAAATTACTAATTAATATCACAAACAGAATAAATAATCTATCTGAATGTTTACAGTAGAGGTTAAATTAGGTTTATGATTGTTAAGTTATAAAGTTTGTAAATGAATATACACAGCGTACAAATACTAATTTGAATGCATTGTAATGAGTTAATTGAAAATTTTAATACAGATAACTGACATAAAAATATAATACAATGCAGATGTGCAAAATGCATAGCAGGAATCAATAATATTCGGTAATTCTGTCACACACTGTATAAAATTATATTTCCTAACCTATTTAAATAATAAGCGACAACACTAAAGCTAAAAAGCAACATTTAGTACTAAATCCTGCATGTGAAATACAAGTTTGTATTTTCTCATTTCATCAACAAAAGCCATTGCAGTATGCAACTATTACATGCTGAAAAAGACAAACATTAGAACTTTAATCTCTACTTGACACAGTACTTATTACCTTGATACGGCACCTTATAGATAGCACCCCAAAAGGCAAATTGCCTCATGTACACAGACAACCCTCTCCTCCCACAAAACACAAATACATGCGAGAGATGCAAATAGACCCAGTCTCACATAGTACCATCACAACCCCAAATCATACACATAAACACACAAAGACATACTCGCGGCTCTGATCAAAAATCTACCAAAACAGCAGAAACAACCACCACCTCAGAACACAACACCTGCAACACATAGACCTCACAGTCAGAGTGTCAAACAGTCACAGCCATAGTCAGACACACTGACGTCCCGCTCACCAGACTGAGTAAGGAGAAGGTCACAGTAAGCTGCCTGTATGACTCAGTCATTGTCCACGCTGGTGTAAACGACCTGAGACGTACCTCCTTGGACTATGATGAAAAGAGACATTGAATGCCACAATACAGAGATAAGATGATCAGCTTTAACAATTGGCTTAAACTCTGGTGTCATTCAAAGGGATCAAATGTCTGTCTGCTGGGATGACATGCTTTTTAAACCTACCACCCTAGAACACAAAAAAAAAAAAAACTAAAAGTCTAAATCTCAAAATGCACGCTCGAGGGCCCTTCTCAGTATGGAGAACAGGTATCCATATTCATCAAAGACACCCACACCTCAAGACTGGTGGGCAGCACGATGCATCAGAGACCATCCAGGTGCAATTAACCATAGGCAAGACTGCTCTCAAATTGTGCATGTTACAGGCCACCACTCAAACTCAGAACCTCGCCTCATGGCCCTGAAAACACTAGAGGGGATAAAAAATGATCACAAAACACCATCATACTAGGTGACTTCAATTACCCTAATATAGACTGGGAACACTACTCAAGCCCAAACACCCCCCAAAAGTTCTTCCTGAAATTAAAATTCCTCAAATGCCATGGAACAACTAGTCACCATCCCCACAAGAGGAGACATACTTGATCTCATCATCATCACACGAATGGGAGCACAATGTTCAACGCACAAGTACCCCTCCACCCCACCTGAAATAAAAAAGACACAGTAAAAAGAACTTAAAGTTCTACTCACACTTCTAAAGAAAGACTCTTGTACCCAAAGCAAGCGTCCACCTGGTGGATGATCAGTATAAGTAAAAACTAAGAGCTCTCATAAAATCATCCAAAGCAAATTTTGAGAGAAAAATAGCTAAAGACTCAAAAGACAATCATAAGGCCTTCTTTAGAAACCTGGGAGGAAACTCCCAGATATGCTCAGAACTAGTTCAAAATGATGTGAAGATTACTGATCCTACAGACATTGCCAACATACTGGCTGACAGGTTCAGTGCAAACTTCTCCCCTCCCCCAAAGGGAGAGATATCTATACCAAGCGATTGCAGCCCCCAAACATCTCCAAGACAGCTGTTTAATCATAGTCTTACCTCTGGATACGCATCCAGGAGGGAGTGCTGCAACTGTGGTCCCAGACCTCATAAATAAAGACATAGGAATTTGCAGACATCTGGCGAAGGCCTTTGATACAATAGGCTCAGTCCTGGCCCACTCTTTGTTTGCATCTACTTTTCAAGTACCTATTCAGTCGCCACCGCGCTGCTCAGAGGTGACCTAATATCGGTCACAGTTTTCTTCAAGTATCTTTCTTTGAAAAGTAGCTACTGTACAAACATGTAAACTAATTTCAATTCATTTATGCCAGAAGTGAGTTATAGAAAGCAATACAGGAATGCACAAGACAGACATAGTCAGAAATAAGATCCTCAAATAAACTATTGCTAAAGATTTGCCAACCCCACAACACACAAGGCACCGCCCAATACTCCTATAAAAATGTCAAATTCTGGAACACCCTCCCTCAACCTATAGCTAAAAACCCTAGCATTCATGAGTTCAAACACCTCCTCAGGGAACATGTAGCAAAGCAATGGCTCTGCTCCTGCCACATTCCTTACTAAGCCACCTTTCATTACACTAATCCAACTCTTTTTCACAGCTTCAACTATTATCTGCCTTTCACTAACTAGGTTCAACATTCTTTCTCAGTTAGCACTGGAAACACAAATTCTGCTTTGTCTTACAACTGCAGTGCTCTTTCCTGACAGACTGTATTATACTGTACTCACTACTACACATTCTGTTAATATTCATCTCAAACTGTACCATTTAAGTTACATTTGTGAATTGTAGTTACCTAGTTATTACTATACTGATTTTTCCTTTATACAATGTTAACATATATGTGTATATATATATATATATATATATATGCGTGCATCTTTATTGTTCAATACTGTTACTTGTATGTGGAGCTTTTCTCCCCAGGCCTCCAATGAAAATGGGCCTTGAGCCAGTCGGACATTACCCGGTAACGGTAAACAAATGAAATAAACACCCCACAGCCACCAGCTCTAAGTATACAGACTCCAACATTACATTGTCATTCAAATCTTGATTATGTTAATAGAAACAAGTTTTCTTTTTCTTGCAAAGTCAAGTGACATTGGAGCGGGTACATTTAGAAGACAGTGGTTTAAAAGGTGCATCATCCACATCAGGGACACCAATGGGCTGCTAGTATTTGTATGAACATATCCTGAAATACTTTTACAAAGTAAGGTGCTTTTTCCAATTTCAGTACAAGTAGTTACAGATTCATCATAACACACTCTCAATAATCTGACACTCAATTTGATCACATGAATTTTGTTTACTAAAATATAGACAATTCTTTACTTATGCCAGACAGACGCAAAATGCAGATAGCATAATGTACCTGGAACATCAGAAGCATCTGCTTATTATACAGATCTATAAGCAGCTTGAATATAGATAGAATTATTTGTCTCAAGGAAACCTTAAATCATACTTTATTAATTTATCCTTCTTAAACTAGTCATTCTGAGCAGGCATACCTTTATTTCATCATGGGCTGTTGAAGACCTGAGGTTTGCACACAAACTAGGTTGCCCCATGCTTAGTCCCACTTGCCTGAGGCAAGGCAACCTATGGGGTTTTGAAGGGGCAGAGCACAGATCCAGAGTCACTCTGGTGGTCAGTTGAACTACAGCAAACAAGTTTATTTTACTATACTTACTGTTTCCTTTGAAGTGAACATCTTGTTTTATTTGGCAATGTCTGTCAAAATGACTGCCGACAACAGAGTTTTAGAGCAGTCAGATAAGTGGTGTCCACCTAGTTTTGCCTTTGATACTGTGTTGGTGTCACGGTTACTCTTGTGGCTTTCCTTCTGCTTATTGGGGTGCAGAAAGAGTAGTGGAATGGATACGAGTCACTAAGATCAGTGTTAAGTCCCCCCCCCCCAGTTAAAGGTCCTGGTCTGTCTGTGTGGCTTCTTGGTCTATCCATGTGTTGTGTTGAGCCAAGGATATAGGAATTTGCCCCCACTCCCCCCAGCACCCTCTGTATGATGTAGACACTGCTATTTTCAGTGACTAGTTCTCAACTGTAAGGGAAAATCGCTGGCAGCTACTGGGGTTGTGCTTATGTTTTTCGGTGAGACATACAGTTAATCTGTGTGTGAAGACTGGGGCTATAACAGGGTTTTATCATCTCTTTGAAAAATAATGAATAATTATACTACATGTAAATTAAAATAAATAAGAAACTGAAATGTAAGGGCAAGCATTACAGAGAGTAGTGTTCTGGTTTTGTCATCATTAGACTTGCATACCTGGCACTTTACCAGTTCAGTAGCAGGGTTTAAGGTTCCTTTCCACTTCACAGTGGTAGTAACAGTGTGCCTTTTGTGAGGACTGCATGGCCTTTTTTTTTTTTTTTTTTTTTTTTTTTTTACAGAGCCTGTGCAAACAATTCCACATAAAGCTTAGTTTCACTTTCTCTGGCTCCAAATCCTCAGAGTGCTCATGTTGCCACACTGGGTGAGGATTAACGCACACTCCTGGGAGGAAATTTCATGTACTTTGTTGTTCTTTTTCAACCTAACAGGACTGTCAGCCCTTTATATGCTTACCACCCCACTACTTATTTAATTAGCTATATCCTTAAAAGAAAAACATACAGTAATCATAGTTTTCAGGATTGAGAGAATGAGTTCCAGGACGTTTTTTTTGGAAATTTATTTTTTTTGTGCTATTCAGCTACATCCAGCAGTCAAAGGTTGCCAGCATTCCCTAATACAATACATTAATTTAATTCAACTTTACAGTTATCAGCATGTGACTTTTCTACATTCACATTTAATTTTAGCCCTTTCACTGTGACTAGCAGAATCGAATTCCAGCATATTACCATCTGATTATCTATTTGATATAGTCATAAGAGACTGTATTGTAATGTGGGCTGGGGACAGGTGAAAGCAGGAAATTCATTTGTGAGTAGTCCCAGTTGCATTACTAAATTTATCACAGGATCACAGATGGCTCCCCTTTAATTGAAAATCATGGGCACTGCCAGATTACATTTTTAGTGACCTGCTTAGGTTACCTCTGTGGCAGACACTCACATGGGGTGGGGTGGGAGGTTCAGTCAGGTTATCTCAGACCTCAAAATTACTCAAGTCACTTGGCTCCACTAAATAAATTTGTTTTCCTTTCCTTTCCGAAGGGATACCTTGCAGCCAGACCAGAGGTTTTCTCAGGTATGGAAGAATATTTCAATAAGGTGGTTATTGGTTAGCTCTTGCCAGTGGTGGTGGCGGGGGGTTAGGACTGGGGATTAATTCTGTCATTAACATTCTTTTCTTCATTTCTAAGGGTCATCTGTTCTCCAAGCATTAAAATCTCTTTGGGGAGGGCAGACCTTGGAAGCTGAAGAGCTGTTTACTGACCTGGAAAACAAAGGGAATCAGAATAAAACAACGGGATCCATGAAAAGCTGGTGGAAAAATGGTGGCTGACCCGACCTCGCAGAAAGCAAGATGTAGGGTTCGGAGAGGCTCACAGGAAGTGCCAGGAGCTGAGCCAGTCACTGCTAGACCATTAGTAACCTCTGTGCTGGACAAGGCAGGTAAAAATACAGATGACAATATTGAGACCCTTGAGGAGGGGAGTAATTTAGCAACTCAGTCTGTGGACTTTACTGAGGCTCTTCTAGAAGATGGAAAGGCCAGATTCTTTGATTCAATTTCAGAAAAAGGTTTTGGTTCTTCAGGGGGATGCTTGCAGACATGGTGGTTAACAATTCTCATATGGGTAACAACATTTTGAGACACTACATGCCCCATGTGGCAGTGGCTGTAATTTTGGAAAATGGTTCCCAAATGTTAGAAGGGCAACTGATCTTGCAACCTAGGTGAGAACAATTTCTAGCTCCAGTGAGCACTAACACAACATACACTGGGTCTGGTTCCATTTGTGGCTTGGTTTCTGGGGTTCACATCATTGGGCACATCTCCCAAAGCCATCAAAAACATGATTCTTTGAGAGGATTACATTGATGTTTTGGAGTTATTATATTCTTTTGACTTCCAGCATTTGCTGGAAGGCTGGATTGAAAGATTTAGTGGATGCGGTAGCCTTGGGCAAGAAAACCCCATCTAAAATGGTGTACAGGAACTGGGTTATTTGGGTAGCAGGGTTCACTTTGTTCTTGGCAATCATCGTTGAAAAGGACCCCTAAGCAAGGGCTCTCACTTTTAACCCATTTGCTGACCATTTAGGAAGCTTATTATATTCAGTGTGGTGCCTCTTGGATTCATTATTATTAACATTTCAAGGAAGCTGAAAGTGACAAACAAATCGTTGCAATGGGATGTCCATCACCCCAACATTTTACTCAGCACTATGTTAGATACACCCAAACCCAGGTGCCCCAAGTCTTGGTCTAGAACAATAAACCAAAGCTTTTAACAATGTAAGCATGATTGGAATGTGCACTGTTTTTTCCCACATTTGCTTGCATTGCAGAAAGAATTATCCTGCCAAAAAATGTTAGCCAAATGTCAGCCAAACTTACATGTCTGCAATTCCAAAAGATTTAGATCATACAGGGAATCCAAAGTGGGAAGCGGCTGTTAGAGAAAGTGTCTCTTTTCAAATCACTAGAGGAACCATGCTCTTTCAAGGGTCTTCTCACTTCTAATGCCATGCAATCACCCATCAATGTCCTGGAGTTGGCAGTTGAACTGTGATACTATCCAAATAATAAATAGCTTCCTTCTTGTTACAGGATTTTATCTGGGGTTTCAAGATTAAATCTTTGCCATCCCCCTGAACAATAAAATCCCTAAGAATCTGAAGTCTGTCACAGATACAGAGGAGGCAGTTATATGAATCCTAGTGGTAGGAAGGCAGGAGGGCTTATGTGAAATACCATCCTGTGTTTCATTTTGAATATCTCGGATAGGTTTGTACCTAAAAAAAAAAGAGGAGAGTTTCATTCAATTTGTCACCAGTCTTTCCTGTTGGTTTGTCAGTGAATAATTGCATTAATATAGAGGATGCAGGGGTACACTATGCTTTGCTAGAGAAAGTGGCTTCCATCATCAAAAGATTCTCCGAACCATTGTTAGCAAAGTAAGACAGAGAATTTGCATTTAGACTGTTACCTATTCAAGAAGGAGATTGACCTCTATTGGTTATATATTTTCAAGGCCTATTTCACTTTGACAAATCCATGCCAATGAGTTATTCCATGGCTTGCTCCATTTTTGAAACATTCAGCTCCATCACCCTTTAGTGCTGGTAAAAAAGCCCCTGAACAATTGACCATTCATTATTTAGATGTTTTCCTCATTGTGGGAAAAGTGGAGCAAGGAAAGGAATGGATATCTTCATCATGCAGTATCACAAACTGGACATTCCCTTGGCCTCAGACAAAACTGAAGGACCTAGCCATATTATTGCATTTATTGGCATTGAGACTGATATGATTGGTGTAAGTTTTAGACTATCTGCAGACAAGCTTCAGCATAGAGGCCATCAAAGAATATTTACAATTAAAAATGGTCGGAATCTGAAATGTTTTAGATCATCAAGGCCTCTTCAATTTTGCTTGTAAGGTGATTTTTCCAGACAGGACATTCACCAAGATGTCAGCAAACCTCTTGAATGGTTGTAGGGTCAAACATTATTGGGTTAGCATCACTTGAAGAACAAAAGATGACCTGTGCACAATTTGGGTTTTCCCACTCATTTTAATGGATTTCTATCTGGAAGGATAATTACATTTTATCAGAGACCCTTCATTTGTACACAGATGCAGCAGTCAATCATGAGATGGGAAGTTATCTAGAAGATCATTGGATTTCTCATCCCTGGCCCTTGTCTTGGTCAGACACCAGGAAGCAAGACATCACTTTTTTTGGCAAGCATGCCAATATTGGTGGCAAGATCAACTCAAGTACCCCAGGTTGTCTTCCACACCGATAACCAGAAGGTAGTCAAGGTTTTTCTGAAAAGGTTGTCAGTACTGGTGTGGGTTCAAGCTGTACCAAGACTTTTGGTTTTGCTAAGCTTGGAGATTAATTTAACATTCTCTGCCAGTCATGACAGCCTTTTATGGCTTCAGCTTCACAGGTTTCACTAACTGGCTCCAGATATTCATCAGTTACCTGCACCTTTCCCACCTCTGGTCTGGCTGAATGGAGTGATGTTAATGATGAGGGACAACTCATGGGCAAGCAACATTAGAAAGGCCTATGCTGGGGCCCTGGCTAACAAGAGACTCAAGATGACCCATTGAGAAGGTACTATTATGCACATTAATTGTCAGAGTTAACACTGTGGTAAGGGATTTTCACACATTTGTGGTCTGGTCTACTTTATTTACTTGGCTCTCTGTGGGGGCCTTTTGGCTCAGAGAGCTCCTGCTGTTCTTCTGCTGGAGAGATGCTGCAGTGACTCGGTAAGCAGCATTTATATGGTTATAGAAAGCTAGAATCAATCAATCCAGTCTGGGGCATCAATTAGATCAGTTAGGGGTGTGTGCTTCCTGTCTGGTTCACAGGGCTAGAACTTTACAGCATCTTGCTCAGAATGCGTCTTGTGAAGATGTTTTTGTTTTTGGCTTCTGACAGTGCATTTAGTTACTCATATGTTGTAGGAAACATGTTGGTCAAAGCTTTTACAATCTACGGCATTATGGCTACTGGTTTTAGCTTCCACTCTTTTATGATCATCAGTGCTTCTGACATGGCCATGCAAGGCCAGTCAGTTAACATGTTAAAAATATGGGGAAAGTGGCTTGTAATGCCTTATTATCTTACATAAGATGAAACGCACATTGCATCTTACGGATTCCTATTTTTGCAGGTCCTGGTCACATAATTGATTGTAGGACACAATTTTATCTTCGGAGAAACCTTCAGGGCAGCAGTTTATGTTAACGGAACAAACTTTAACTTTGTCTCTTCAAGGAGTTTGGTCTTTTAGCATAGGATATCTGGCTTGTCCTGACTTCATTTTCTACCAGTTTTATCAGAAGGGCCTCTTCCACATGCTGTGGTCATATATTTAGGTGGAAATAACCTGGGATTTGTACCAAAGCACACTTTGCCAGCCAAAATGTTAGGCAGGCTGACCTTGTTACATCACAGATATGCACATTTGGCCATATGCTGATCTGAGACATTTTTCCATCTACACTGGCATGGGGGCCTGAGACAATCAACTACTGAACTTATCCAAAAGGTTTATTAATTATTGTATCACTAGCACAGCCCCATAACTGGGATCCCAAATCACTGAGCTATCAGATTTAACTAAACTGAACCCACTTTTTATTGCTCAGATAAGGCTCACATTAATGACTTTGTACTATGGAATGTCGGGGCAGTTGGATGTACGTATTAAGGTTTGCGTATTGCCGAAAGTTAAGTTATACTTCAGATTAACATCATGTCACTTCTCAGGTTACATCCAGTGCACGACTGTTACTTATTGTTCTGCTTTACTTAGTTTGTATAATGTTTACCAGTTTTATTTTATTAGTGCTGTTTTTTGGTTGAGTCCCTGCTGGTAGTATTTTCAATTTGGTCAGGAAAGGGGGGAACTCCTTGCAATGACATGATGGTGGGTGGTTGCAGAGCAGCCTCAACCCCATTTTTATCATTCCTTCTTTTTCTGGGCCTTCACACTGGTGCCCTCCGCAATGGGAAGACGACCATACATGTGCAGATTTTGCTATAACGTTAAGTCGATGGGGCAATAAGTTATACCAAGTGGTGGGATTGGAAGAGTAGGCAGGCATGGGCTGGGTGTATGCCAAATGGCACTAGTGAGATTTGATGTGGTTAAAAGTGACAAATTACATACTGTGTTATAGGAAAGACAGTTATTTTGTTACATCTTTTGTGAGCTTAATAAATGGTCACACTGGTAATTGAAGTCTATCACTTGAAACCAGGTGAGGGACAATTAAGGTGTATCCACAAACCAGTTTGTCCCATACAATGCAACTTATGGGGGTGTGGCAACCTGGAGAGTTTTTAGGGGCAGTATGGATTTGGTGTTACTGCGATGGTCAGCTGAATTATGTCTGAACCCCCCCCCCCCAGCACACACACTTTCTTTTACTTAAAGCTTTTATGGTGGTTCCTTGCAGTCCCACCCCTTTCCCCCTTATCTTGTTCCTGTTGAGTCAGCTGCAGATCAGCCTCACCGCCTTCCCTTTTAATTACCCCATTTTTCCTTGACTTCAAGCAGTGCTCTCTGCTATGGAAGGATAACTACATATGGACAGATTCTGCCATCATTATCAAGAATGGAAGAGTAGGCTGGCATGAGCAGGGTGTACGGCAACCAGCAAAAGTAGGACCCATCTGGTTAGAAGTGACAAAATTGTGTAATGTGCTATAAGAAAGATTCCAGAAACAGAAAGTTATCTTGTTTTATTGTTTGTGATCTTAAACAGTCACACTGGCAACTGGTGTCTGGCATCATGTGGGACAAAAGGTCTACAAATTTTTTACTACAGAACAATACCAATGTCCAGAACTAGCCTGTTGGCACAGAGAAAAAATGTCTGGCCTCACTGCCAGTGACTCGCATTCAGGAATGGGCTTGGGAGTTGGACAGTTTGCAGGAGTGGGGTTTGGTTAATGAGTTTTCTACCCTTGTGGGCAGGGCTAACCCAAGAATTAACAGCAGTACCTTGGTGGAGGATGGGCTGACTTCTATGACCTTTAGCATGGTGGCAAGGTTGGTGGCACTGTGCATTACGTAGGTATGTACAAAATGAAAATGCACACATGATCACATGATAGAAACAGTCATGTGGTTTTCTGATATACCCACTTCAGCTCTATAAACAAGCCTCCTCACTGGCATTTAAGAAGACTACAGATCTGGAGGGGATGTGAAAAAGTGAGGCTAGGAATAAAATGGAGTATGGAATGACTGGGGCTAAGATACTTTAGAAAATCAGGAGAAAGGGGCCACGGGCATGCAACCCCTCAGAAAAATAATTAAAAAAAATAGAAAGTTTAGTAATTACAGAATACTGAAATCAAAGTAACCTTGCAGAATAACAGTGTCTGAAAATTATCTGCCGCAGTAATCAGGAAGAACATACACATATCCTTTTTATACAATTAAGATTATAAGGTTATTGAGACAGAGAAAAAGCACACATGCACTTTGTATATAATACTCCAATATGATAAGGCAGACATTAAAATAGACAGGGCTGTAAGAAACAATGTATGTACGTTACTCAGCTGAGTGCAGGGCAACATTTGATGACAATGCCATATACACATTTTCTAAACGTGGGGTACAGATGGGAATGATGACATAAGACTCTAAGTATAACCTGGAAACTTCTTGTGAAGCTTCTGCCGAGTTAAAAACACTTCAGCACTCAGTTTGCAATTCTTTAAGTGGGAGAGCTATTATTTCTGAATCTTTTAGAGAGCCGAAAAGAACCTAAGCATTATAAAGACAATTCATATATCACAAAGACAAGAAAGATCTGCTAAAAAACAAAAGTTCTGTTCCTGGCCAACAGTTTCCATAAAGAGTGGATGGCCACTGTTCAATTAAAAGAAGCTTGTACTGTCATTTGTCTGAGTAACAACGTCTGGTCTAGCTGAAGTCACTTGTTTGTTCCTGACTCCAAACCTGTTCTTTTAGTCAGACAGTGAAGGCTTATTTTAAGGTCAAAGATAATCCTCAGATCAACAGAAGAATGCTCTTTTAATTGTTTTGCTTACACTCTCAGGAACTTATTTCCTTGCTCTACTCATTCAGCTCGAAAGCTGGACAATTTGAAATGGAAACTAAACATCATCCTTACTTGCAAGTCTGAGTATGTCTTATTCTATTGCATGGCTATAAATGCATTTGTCCCATGCCTCTGTTTAACAGAGAAGTCTATACTGTGCTCTGCATAATTTTATGAAGTAGGCAATCATTTTTTTTAGCTTTTTCGAGGCTTACTAGCATCAAATCTGTAATAAGATAGTAGAGATGAATTCAGCTATATGCACTTTTACCCATTTCAAAAGCAATTAGCTCTTTTTCTTCTATATTCTTTTCTATGTTTGCTTAAAAAGTTGTACTGTCCTAGTTACATATTCAATTTTGATATCTGTTGTGCTGTATTTCTTTCGTCAAACTCTGTTCTGTAAAATGACTTTACCCATGTGTTTTGCTTGTTTATAGACACTGCACACCCGGGTAAGTGCATCTTAGACATTAACTGATTAGTAATTCTTTTGAATTCTGAGTCTTGTAAGTGTTAGTCCTGGAATAATGAGACTGAATGTGCAAAAAATGCAGCTTACGAATAGTAAGACTGAGACTCCCGTTTCTTCAATGTATGGCAGCCTTGGAGATGATATATAAATAGAGCAGGTTTTCTCTGAGGTATGGCGATTTTGATGTTTAGCATATATAAGTAATGTGAGTGTGGAGGATGCAGAGGGCCTTTCTCCCCTGCAAAAGAAATGACTATAAACGAGAACAAACTGTCAATATCCATTGTTCTTCTTTAGTTTCACTGTCTTTTTTCACAATTCCAGGACACACAATTATGGGCCTCAGAATTACAGTAGGGAGCCTTACATAGTTCTAAATACTGTCTTACTTAAATGGTCGCACTCATATTGTGCATATTGGCTTACTTAAATACTTTTGTTTGTTTAATGACTTTGTACTCCTGGGTTAGGTCTGTAATAGTCCAGTGGACCAGTGTTCTAATCTTAACAGAAATAAGTAAAAGTGTACACACATACAAAAAGTACAATAAGGTAAACATGAAACAAAAGTGAGATACATCTGATGAAAGGTGATAGGCAGCGAATGCATCTGGCCGAATAGCTTGTGACACAACCCCCCCGCCATGTATCACAGCTGCTTAATATAAACTATTATGCTTTTTGCTGCTTAGTTAAGAAACATCAGTCAGTTTAACAACCATTGTACAAGCACATTAAATGACCGCTGCCCATAACATCCAGTCAGACTGCACACAAACTGCAAATACATTCAATCTGTGATATCACTTTTACATGTTGCTATCTTGGTACTTCAGAGCTTGCTTTGCCACAGGCAGTATCGTTAGTTGTGAAACTCTAAGTCACAGAAGAGAAGAGCTTTCCCTAGTCTCCCAATTTGTGCAACCTAGATGTAAGTATGGCAGACAGACAGAGGGAGAGACGTCAGATATGTGAGCAGAGCCCAGCACTGGGGTGGGAGAGTGGAGGAGGCACACATAATTGTGTTTGCAGTGTTAAATTAATGCCTGCTGTGCGATTAAGATTATGGCACTGTGCAGGTCATCTATTTTAAATGCAATGTTCTGTGTCTCAAATAAGACAGAGATGCAATGTTTCAAAACTAATCCCTAAAACATTCATTACTGATAGCCCAGGAAAAATGCAACATGTAATGAAGTTTGACAATACATTGCCAAAACTTCATTTTCATATAAATTCAGCTGTAAATATATTGAAAATATATTCTGAAGTAAAAAAAAAAATGTTTTAATAGTCAGAGCCAATCTAGCAGTAGACAAAATGTCTCAACAACAACATGAGATTGCCAATACAGCTTATATTCAGGATACCTCAGAAATTGGATAAATAAATAAGAAATAATAAGAAAAATATAACATATTCCAAACTGGAAAAGGTGCTGTCACACTTAAGCAGTAGCATTAAAGCTGCAGAACAATATCAGGTAAGTCATGAAGTCACTCACCACCATTTTGTAGCTGGGAAACGAATGTAAGCTACAGTTGAAATAATACTGTGTTACAAAGTTGAGGACTTTTTGTCTACCAAGAATAAAAGATAAATTTGATAACTAATTTGTTTATTTCAATTAATCTGGTTGTTAAACCTTTGAGATTATGCAAATTTGCAGGCACAACTCGAACAGGTACTATGTTCGATACAAACTGTATTTCTGAAAGTTTTAAGGTACTGACTTCTTGCTTGAAAATGTTACAAAGTACAGTCTGGCATTCAAAACTGCTTAAGGCATATCAGCTGGCTGAAATTTCACCTAGGGGATTGCATGTCACCAGAGAACTGAGTGTGTCTGATGGTGGTGATTGTCTTTTTTCAGAATGGAAGCAAATACAGCAAGCAGCTTCAATGTTATTTGTAAAGGCAGTGACAAATTTCAAAGGCAGATTAATGGCGATATTACTGCACCAGTCACGTAAGAACTTTTCAGGACAGCTGCACAATTCTCAGAATGTTTCACTGATTTAAATTCTGATTTGAAACAATGGAAGTTAGAAAATATCAAAGGGACTTATGACTATAACAATACTAGGCAGTTTACATGAAAGAGTTATAAAAAAGCTGTGTGTTTTGACAAAAGCACAAACTAATAATCCTACCAAACCGCATTTTAAGCACAAAAGACAGGTCTCAAGGCATCATGTTTTAAAGTATTGGGATGTTTTTGATTTATCCACTACTGAAGATACAGATGAGGATTTTCCACCATTGTCTCTCACGTCTTAAAAAGACAACGGCCCTTTAGGAAATATAGGAGACTGTCAGAAATCATAAGAGAAGATGTGGGCACAGTGTAGAATTTACAACTAATAAACAATCAAAAGTAATTGTAAATGATATGGTGCTGGTGCACAGCACTACTTCTTTGGATACTTCTGATTGTCAAAGATCTTTGATTAACAGACGGCTTAACTTTATTCCAACTTTGAGATACAATTGGCTAATGATGTTAAAGCCTTTTGTCTTAATTTAAAGTTGTTTTTAAAGACAGAACAGACAATTGCAATGTAGGCTTTAGATTTAGGCCTTCAAGATTTAATCTACCTTAAAACAAAAGTGTGGCTACTTTTGAAAAACTTAACACTAAAAATTTACATTTTAACTTTATGCATAATATCTGTCGCAAGAGAAATGTATCTTCTGATGAAATATAGTCACTTAACTTGAGTAAAAACAAAGATATTGTGATAATTAGGGCTGACAATAGGGAGCTGTGGTAATTTGGGACGTGAATATATACAAGAAGATCCTAGCTGAGTCATAGTTATCTGATGGTAAGTTCTACCAAAAATGATTCTGGATCCTACTAAGTAATTTAAAGTTGAAATTATTTTTTTTTTATCTAGTTGTGGAAGAAGGTATCATCAGTAAGGATTTGGCTTTGGAATTGATGGCCAAGGATCCAAAAATGCAATATTTTTATATATTTTCTAAAATACATAAATATCCTGTCCATCCACAGAGAAGACCTATGTCTGATCATAGTTCTTTAGCAGAATCATTATCTGAATTTTTGACACAATATTTAAAGCCACTGCTTGGTTGTTAAAGAGCTCATATTCAAGACACTACCCAATTTCTTCTGATTTTGCAAGATTCTCAGTTAGAAACTGACTAATTTATCTGTACGCTGAATGTAAAATCACTGTACACTAATATACTTCATTCAGCTGGTCTAATGGCCTTGGAATACTTGTTATATAGGTTGGGAGGGTGGCCTAATGATTAAGGTGGTTTGCCTTGCAAGCACAAGATGCAGGGTTTGAGTCTTACAAGGGATAATTGGCTAGACTTAAAATGGCTTGCGAGGGCAGTTAGCTTAGTACTAATCTATGAACCTATATAAAACTAATTTGTATAGCCCTGGGTTTAACACATTTTTTACTTTGTGTTACAGAACATGTGTTAACTAAATTTTATTTTTATTTTATCAAGCATATTTTTTCAAATGAAATCTGCAGTGAACAGTGCTTCATTTGCATTTATCTATGCTGATTTGATCATGGGTTATTTTGAGAACCAACTCATCTATGATATGAGTCATAATACGTTTACACCATGGATATCTAGCATAGATATTTAGATGATTGTTGGTTGGTATGGACCTTGAACTTGTCAGAATTATAGGGATATCTTAATAAGAACAAATGGGGTTTATAATTTAGTTTTAATTTAGATAAAAATTTAATTTAATTTTTGCATGTTTTAGTTATTAATATACAATACTTAACAAAATAATGGTACAATACATACAACATTATATAACAAGGATCCTCGTAAGAAGTCCTGGCTGAAGGCCACTGGTTCCCATCCTTGGCATGCTGTGAAAATCTAACTTGAACACATTATTATATAGTTAAAATAATATGTTCACAACCATATAATTATGAGGTATGTTCTGCAGATATAACAAAGATTTGTATCACGTGTATATAATCAACACAAAGTTCTCAAAGCCAAAAATATGGCTGATGCTACAGAGTGGTCTGAATTGTTAACTTATTCCAAACAAAACACAAAT
>NC_056734.1:603004415-603051915 GCF_019279795.1 Protopterus annectens | reverse complement strand
TAAAGAGATCCCAGGGGTAAACCTACGATCTCCCATCCACTCGTCAAGATTTCTCTTGAAGAGGGTCATTGAAGGGCTCTGCCTAACATGGATTGCGATTTTGTTCCAGAGTGAGGGGAGCCTCTGGGATATGAATCTGTCCCTCCAGCATGTCCTATTTATTTCTGTGCTGAGGTTTAAGTCCCTGGAGCGTGTAGCTCTAAGGGATTTGGATTTCCTAAGGTGGAGCATGTCCGTTAATTTTGGGTTGGACATGGCTTTGTACGTCAGGCAAAGATCGCCTCTGAGTAGGCAGTAAGCAAGTGAGTAGAGCTGGAGTTTCTTTAGCCTAATTGTGTAGGGCATCTGTTTGAGTCCCTTGATCCTCTTGGTGAGGTACTTTTGGGGTCTTTCCAGTTGCTGCAGGTGTCGGGTAAGGTACATCCCGAATGGGGCATTGTATTCAATTATGGGCCTGATGAGTGATGAGTAGAGGGGCACAATAACCTCTCTGGATCTAGATGTGAACCCTTTCATGATAAGGTGGGCTATATAGAAGGTCTTTCTAACCACTTTAGCAACGTGATTGTCAAAGGAGAGATTGCTATCTACTTGGGTCCCCAAATTCCTAATTACTTCTTCCGTACTTAATGGATTACCACCTATGTGGTAATTTGTGGGCACTTTGTTTTTCCCAGAGGGGATGACTATGCACTTTTTGGCATTTAGCTTTAGGCCATGGCTCTGGCACCAGTTATCCGTCTCTGCACCAGTTATAGGTTCATAGGTTCATACTAGGCTATAAGCCTAGCCAGAGTGTGTTTGGGCTTTCGCCACCCATTTTAAATGAATTTTGCTATGCCCTTTTTTGAGGTTAGTATACTGTGCCTCTGTCTAACAGTGACACAGAAGTGATACCCGGGGTAAACCTACTATCTCCCATCCACTCATCAAGATTCCTCTTGAAGAGAGTCAATGAGAGACTCTGCCTAACCTGGACTGGGATTTTATTCCAGAGTGAAGGGAGCCACTGGGTTATGAATCTGTCCCTCCAGCATGTCCTATTTATTTCAGTGCTGAGGTAAAAGTCTCTCGAGCGCGTAGCTCGATGGGATTTGGATTTTCTGAGGTGCAGCATGTCCATTAATTCCGGGTTGGACATGGCTTTATACGTCAGGCACAGATTGCCACTGAGCAGGCAGAATGCCACTGAGTAGAGCTGGAGTTTCTTTAACTGGACAGCATATGGCATCTGCTTGAGACCTTTGATCCTCTTGGTGAGGTACTTTTGATGTCTTTCCAGTTCCTGCAGGTGTCTGGTTAGGTACATCCCAAAAGGGGCATTGTACTCAATTATGGACCTGATGAGGGATAAGTAAAGAGGCACGATGACCTCCCCTGATCTAGATGTGAATCCCTTCATGGTTAGGTGGGCTATATAAAATGTTTTTCTAACCACTTTGGCCATGTGGTTGTCAAATGAGAGATTGCTATCAACTTGGGTCCCCAGGTCCCTAATTACTTCTTCCATACTTAATGGATTACCACCTATGTGGTAATTTGTGGGCACTTTGTTTTTGCCAAAGGGGATGACTATACACTTTTTGGCGTTTAGCTTGAGGCCATGGCTCTGGCACCAGTTGTCTGTTTCTATGAGGCCCTTTTGTAGGATGCTTGTGTCGGCTGGAGAGTCTATTATGGCGCCCAGTTGGCAGTCATCTGCGAACTTGGTCAGCCACAGTCCTTCCGTGTTAGCCTGTACCTCCGAGAAATATATACCGAACAAGAGAGGTCCCAGGACTGAGCCTTGTGCTACGCCACGTGTAACTGATTTGGAGTCTGACATGGCTCCTGCAATTCTAACCATGTGGGTTCTGTCCTTGAGCCAGTTTGCAACCCATCTAGTGACATAGGGTTTTATATTTAAGCTGGTGAGCTTATCTATAATGCCCAAGTGGGGTATTGTATCGAAAGCTTTTGCAAGGTCCAGGTAGGCTGTGTGGACCACCTTCTCCTCGTCAATGGCCTTGGTGACTGTTTCAAAGAAATCAACCAGGTTTAAGAGGCAGGATCTGCCCTTAACAAAGCCGAACTGGGTAGGATCCAGTGTCTGTAGGTCCCCAATATCTTTATTTATGAGGTCCATGATGATCCTTTCCATAGCTTTGCAGACCAAGCTAGTCAAGCTTATGGGGTGATAGTTTCCAGGATCCGTTGAGGCACCACCTTTGTGGAGAGGGACCACTGTTGCTGTACGCCGCTCTTTGGGTACATATCCTGTAGTAAGGATGAGATTGAACAGTAGTTTTATGTTTGGGTTTAGTTCTTCTTGGAGTTCATGTAGGACGCAGCCCTGGACACCGTCTGGTCCCACTGATGCTGTGTTTTTTGCTTTGGAGAGGGCGGCTCTTACCTGAGCATCTGAGATGTCAGGGGGGCAGCACTCTGCTGGGATAGATATTTGCCCTTTTGGTGGGGAAGGGGGGAAGAAGTTTGCGCTGAGCCTGTCAGCTAGGATGTTGGCAATGTCTGTGGGGTCGGTGTCTTTTTTGTCATTTTGGACTAATTCTGAGCATATCTGGGAATTCCCACCCAGGTTTCTAACATAACTAAAGAAAGCATTGTGATTATCCTTAGTGTCCTGTGCAATTTTTCTCTCAAAGCTGGCCTTAGACAATTTTATGAGTGCCCGTAGTTTTTTGCTAATACTGATCAGAGATGCCTTCCCTTTTTGGGATGTAGTAGCTTCCTCCTTCTATTGTATAGTTTGTTTATGGCTGGGGTCCACCAGACAGGACACCTAACTTTGGAGGATTGGGTCTTGGTTTTATTTGGGATTGCATGATCCATGCATTCCTGAAGGTGTTCATAGAATGCATTTATAAAGGATTCTTTGGTCTGGGATTATCTTTAGCGTTTGTGCAATTTTTCTTTCGAAGCTGGCCTTAGATGATTTTATTATATATATATATATATATATATATATATATATATATATATATATATATATATATATATCCGTCCTCAACTACTTTTTCCCATTTTGCACATGGAGTCAGGGTGTCACTTCAAGTGACAATCATCTCGAGCCAAGGTATACACCACCAAGTGGCTAGCCCTGCTGCAGTCGTTCATCTGTACCACTCAGTCTCACACACCCACACCTACTGCTAATTTACAGTGTCCAATCCACCTACTGCATGTCATTGGAATAAACACACACACACACACACTGGTAGTCTATAGGAATTGGGGCCATCAATGGGCTCCAAGGGGGGGCAGTGAAGACTCACACCTCACTTCCACAATCCCTCAGAGGAGGGGCAGTGATGCAAACTTGTGGCATTGGAGCAGGCATTAGGCTCATCAATCCATCACTTAGTAGTACTTTTCAAAGTGGATGCACAGAAGCATGCTCTCATGTGGAAATCATTACAGGTATTTATGGTGATATGGACAGCATGTCTCCCTATCCAGGGGTAGGGTTAGACAATTACAAATGTCCTCACTGCCAGAATGCCATTGAATGTGTAATGGATTCTCAAGGCTCCTTGAATGGCAGCTACCTCCAGATAAATTTCACCTTGATCCGATGTTCAATGCATGGGTAAAAAAATGAAAGGGCAGTGTCCATTTGACTGTAGGATTGATTGTTGGAGGGCAAAGGGGCAAAAAAATGAAAAGAAAATATACATCTGATTAGTCATCCTTCATTTAAAACAAAAGACAGAAAGGCAGATTTTGAACGTAGAAAACAGCATTAGAGCATAAGACACTGAACTGCAAATACTTGACACACACAAATTACAGAATATTGAGAACCTCTGTGTTGAATTAAATACATTCAACTCACCTGTCTTGTTATGATCAAAAAACGCTCATCAGATAAGCAGAAGGGGAGCAAATCCCCTCTAAGCTGTTGGCTACTATCCCTAGACTTGACAAACCTAGAGACTATGCCTTCCCTCTTTAAAGATAACAAAACATTAAATGACTCAGTCTATATAATGAAATCCTTCTAAGAGGAATATGTGTACATTAACGCAAATGGGATGACAGAGCACTGGAAACAAACCAACTATTTAACAAAATTAAAGGCCCCACATTTGACCCAACAATGATCAAGATATAACCACAGAAGTGGCTCTGGTGGGCACTAACAACCTCAAGATGGCCAAAGTCCCCAGTCCTGATGGACACTTATCACCCTTTTACTAAACATTGAAATGGAATCCAGTCCCAGCGATAGTCAATCCCTGTAGTCACATTAACTCCTTCCCTCCACTGGAGCTCTGGAAGTTTGCAATGTAACTTCTAATGGGCGGAGCCTAAGCTTTATGATGGAATCAAATGATGTCCTCATATTTCAAACAAATGGCCATATCTCTGGAACTATAGAGGTTACTAAAGAAGTGTAAATGGCAAACTATTCAGCACAAACTTTTTATAGTGGTATTTTTTAGGTTCTTGGTCTTAAACAGGATTTTTAAGTCACAGTAAACACAGTGCCTATTAAGTTTACAATATTTTGTAAACAACTTATATTATCTCAGCAATCACTCAAATTACACTCGCAATGTCAGAATAATTTTGTTCACCCAGCTGAGAGCTCTCATATGAGACTGTGCTACTTGGATGCTCAGATACTTAGCAAAACATTAAATTTATGACAATATAAATAAATATTATATAAACAGCAATTAATTTATCTTTACCTGCACTAGACAGAAAAGTTACAGTTGCGTTTGCCATTTTGTAAGCTTTAAGATTCATTATTTTAATTGTGATTCTAAAATTATTAATGTAAATATGGACAAACCCTATTTGATGCCTAGAAACGTCAGTAGGATGTAACTGCAGAAACACCTGGAGGCGCCACCCGGCTATAATGAGTTAACAGACATGGCCTTTGTGACTGCTGTCATAATCGGTCAACCACTATACTCATTCTTAAACCCAGTTCTAATCCCACAAACATAAAAAATAGTGTCCCATTTCATTGGTAAATAGCCATTAACATTCTTACTGCAGTATTCATCAGTAAATTCAAACTGTTAAGTTTGTCACTGATCTCAGTCTTTTAGTCAGGATTTATGTACAGCCAGTAGATCAAGGCAAAACCATTTGGCAGGACACATTCCATTTATCTTTAGTCTTTTGGATACTTGAGATTTCCATTTGTCATTCATTAATATTGTTTCCACTCTGTATAAATCTATTTTAACATATCCATTTAGTAATAAAATAATGTCATCCCCTATTAAAAATATCACTGGTGCTAAACACTTGCCTTGTCTACTCTCCATTTATATATCCAACATATTACTGGAACTATCTTTATACCAAACTATTCTTACTCATACTGTTAATACAGCAATCAAGTTACATAAAGTTAAGAAGTGTATCACAGAACTCATGCACAACATTCTTCTCTATATAGAAAACACTTTTGTTTCTACATGCCCTTATGGACATCAGTAGCAGCTACAGCCTGGTATCCAATTACAAACTCCACAGAGGTAATTCTACCTTATGGCCTTTGGGAAACTGTTCTCACTGTTTAAATTCTTCAACACTATACTTAATATCTCTATCGTTAATCTAAAAATACTCTGATAAGAAAGTACAGGTATGTAAAATCTTACCATAACAGTACATGTCCTTCTCTTCATTGTTGCAGTATTCTTCACTAAAGAGATCCCCTACAAAGGTCAGCCTGACATCTGGCTAGTATAGCAAAGCCTTAGATTGTTATAGGGCCATTGTACGTCACAAGTATGCTCCCCGCTCAAGGCGTAGGGCATAAAGGTGACGTATGGACATCCATACCTCAGAACTTAAAAAGCCCCAGGAGGAACAACAGTCTAAGGAAAAAGAGGAACATGTACATCTAGAAAGGAAAAAGGGGAGAAAATAAAATGGAGAGGAGGTAGGGAGTGAATACTTCAATAGTGAAGAGAAGGACATTTACTGTTATGGTAAGCTTTTACACAACGGTACTATGTCCTTCCACATCACTGTTGCAGTGTTCTTCACTAAAGGGACAGTACCAGAGTTCAAGAGGAAAGTTGAGAGGAGGAGGGCCCAGAAGAACCTTCCAGGAAGCCATGCAGGATAGCACTAGCAAAGCTAGCCCTTGCACTGGAAACAAAGCCCAGTCTGTAATGCTTAATAAAAGTATGGAGAGAGGACCAAGTCGCAGCCTGAAGGATAGAATTGGTATTCAAGCCCTTCAGGAAAGCACCATAAGAAGCCACAGCCATGGTAGAATGAGCTTCTAAAGTAGCAGAAAGGCTTTTTCCATGAAAAGATTTAAAAAAAAAGCAATGGCCTTAGAAATCCAAGAGGAAATGGTCTGTTTAGAAACAGCCAAACCAAGAGATCAAGGATGAAAAGAAACTAAATGTTGCTCAGATTTGTGAAGGGCCTTAGTCTTATCCAAATAATACTAGAGTTATTTATGCAAATCCAAGATGTGAAGAACCCGACTGATTAAGAGACAAGTCATTAACCACCATGGCATAAATGAAGGATTAGTATGAAGAGACACCTTGACTCAATGAAAATCCAAAAGGGAGGAACAGCCATAAAAACCTGAAGCAAAGACACCCTTCTAGCTGAAGTAAGGACCGAAAGAAGGACAGTCTCCCAAGAACAATATTGCAAGGAAGCCAAAGCAGCAACCTCAAATGGAACCGGAGTCAATTTCTCAAGAAAAAAATTAAGGTGCCACGAAGGAGAAATAGGCTTCCTGGGAGGCCTAATATGAAGGACACCTTTTAGAAGCTGTTTGGCCTCAAATCTAGAGGCCAAAGGAGGAGTCAAAGGCAGACAAGCAGAAATACCCAATAGGTAAGCTTTAACAGAAGAATAATCCAATCTAGCATAGAGAAAATTCACACTGATAAGAAAGGATCAGAGAAACCTCCAAAGAAAATGGACTCTGGTTATAAGCAAGGCACCAGACAGAAAACCTCTTCCATTTGGACAAAGACGACATTCTGGTAGTGGGTTCTCTGGGCTCCTCCAGAACCCATCCTCAGAAAAAAAGGTGCCTAAAAGGGATCAAAACCTTATGACTCACAGTGTTAGTGAAGAGTGGGCAACTGAGGATTGATGAGAGACACCTTGTCTTGTGTGAGTAGGTCCATCCAGTGAGGAAACATGTGGCGATTGCCCTTGGTTAGGTGCAGAAGAAGAGGGAACCAATGTTTTTTGGGCTGAAAGAGAGTCACCAACAAGATTTTGGGAGTGTCCTGTTCTACCTTGAGCAGGACCCTCTGTATGAGAGGAAAGGGAGGGAAGGCATAAAGAAACATCCCCTTCCAAGAAAAAGAGAGGGCATTCATCTTCCAAGCCAGAAGACCGGGAACTCTGGTGCAAAAGATGGGCAAAAAGATCTACTTGTGGAGCATCCCACTGACGGGCAATGTCCAGAAGCACATCTCTGTGAAGCATCCACTCATGAGTCTTTTACAGACCTGCTCAAACTGTCTGCCACTATGTTCTGCCCTGATGGAATATAAACTGTTCGAAGAGTGACCTGATACTGGACAGTTAGATCCCAAACCTGAAAAGCTAGTCTGCACAGGAAGTAAGACCATGTCCTGCCTTGCTTGTTGATGCACCACATTACTGAGGTATTGTCTGTAAAGATCTTGAGATGACCTAGGAGAAACAGAGAATGGAAGGCCTGAAGGTCAAGAATGAGTGATCTCATCTCCTTCAGCTTGATAATGGTCTGCCCTCTGACCAAATAGAAAATTCAGAGGATGAGAATGCTGAAGCCAACCTGATTTCAGGAACCACTGAAGCTACCTCACATGGAGTCTGGCTACAGGAAACATTGGGATATTGGAGGGCATGTAACCCAGGGCCCTGAGATACTCGTTGGTGGAGACTGAGACCAGATGGAGAAGAGACTGAAAATAAGGAATTAAGAGTCAGACCCTTGGGAGGCAAAAGGATGCCAACATATGAATGGTCTGTAGTCTACAGCCTAGAAAGACATGATCCTGAGAAGGAGTGAGGAAGGACTTTTAGAAATTCACAGTAAATCCTAGACTTTGCAAGATACAAATAGCATAATGAAGGTGCTGGAGCAGAGTCTCCAAAGAAGAAGCCTGAATAAGCAGGCCATCCAGGTAGGGAAAAATCTGAATCCCTTCATCCTGCAAAAGGCAACAGCAGGAGCAAGGCATTTGGTAAATACCTTTGGGGCAGTAGAAAGGCCAAAGAGCAAAGCAGAAAACTGAAAATGCAAGGAAGAAACAGAGAAAATTTCCTGAAAAGGCAGGTTTAGAATGATAATTCCTTTGAAATTTAGGAACAGGGGAAGCAAAAATGTGTTTTAATTCCTGCATGACCTTACCCTTCTCTTGCTGAGACTTAAAAAGCTCAGTAGCAGCAAAACCTAAGAGATTTTTTTGTCAAGAGCAGCATCCTTTAATTTAGCCTTAATACCACCTGGCAAGGGCTGAAGGTGATGCCGGGAATGACTCCTCAAGACAAAGTCAAACTAGAAGAAGCATCAGCTGCATCATGACTGCACTTAATGGAATGACAGGCCACCTGAGAAGAAGACCAAAACAAAGAAAGGGCCAAAGCTTTCCCTTCAGTGTCTGGAACATCTGAAATAACCTGAAAAGCCTGAGAAAGTAGGGCTAACACATACCTGGTCATATGGATCTGGTAATTCACAGCCCGAAAGGCCAGAGTAGCAGCAGTGTACACCTTTTTATAGGTTCATAGACTAGTACTAGGCTACCTGCCCTTGTGGGCCATTTTAAGTCTAGGCAATTACCCCATATGACAATCAAACCATGCACGTTGTGTCTGTAAGGTAAATACCTTAAACATTGTGCCAGTCTCCTCAATCTCTCTATAGCTCTGCAGTCCTTGTCAGAAGGAAACAGTTCAGTAGAGGGCAAAAGCTTGGAAGGCTTATCAGAAGAAACAGAAATAATAGAGGAGTCAGTCAAGGAACACCTGTAAAGAAATTTACAATCATCAAGCATCTTATAAAACCTATTAGGCTTCTTAGGAGTGGGGGTTGGGAATCAGGAGCATGAGAAGCTGCAGAAAAAATGTCCAGCAAGAACTGGTGAAACAGCAGAGGGTTTGGGTGAGTCCATTTGATTATAATACCTCTTCTGAACATCAGAAACCTGGGTAAAGTCCCACTTAAAATCCATCATATGGAAAACAGTATCCTCAAAGGAAATCTCCTCAAAGGGAGAATCTGGACTAATAGAGACCTCTTCCTTGGAACCATAATCCAAGACAGAGGGAATCTGGGAGGACTAGGCCAAAGACTCGAAGTCAGAATCTGCTTCATCATCAGAAGAAACCTGCTCCTTAAGCCTCTTAAGAAGAGCTGAAGATCAAGGAGAGGGTCAGGAACAGAGACTCCCTGAAGGGGCTTTAAAGCCATAACAACATTAAACAAACCCTGTGCGCAATCCTGCCACTCACATTGAGGATTCTTTAGGAACAGGAGAAATATGCTTATTCTCTTTTTTTTTTTCCACAGGGATGACAGCCCTAAATATCTTAGGTGGTTCAAACTCCTGTCAACACTCAGAGTAATGGGAATCTCCTCCCTAATAAGAATCTTCAGAACACCCCTAGACCTTTCAGATATAATCATCATTATTCATAACAAGCTTACAGTAGTGCTCTTAGAACTAAACCTTAGTCAATCCACACTTATTGGTTCAAAGACTACCTAACAGGATGCCAGTAAGCTGTAAAATTGCAGCAAAGTATATCTCCTACTGCCAGTTACTCTAAGTTCCATTCCAGGTCCCCCTCCTTTGCACTAACAATTTACACACTGCTACCATGTATGCCTCTCTAGTCCAATATGCGGATAGTTCTACATTAATATGCGTTGCATCATCACTGGAACAGCTACAGCTACTAATGCAGCAGTCCTTCTCTGCAGTTAAAAAATGGCTTTCTGAAGCTTAACTTATTCTAAACCCCAATAAAACCAAACTCATGATACTCGAACCCACTACAGCTCCAGATCCCTTCTCGACGTTTAAGATTATATCTACAAAAAAATACCAGCATCTCTCCTGTTTCCCAAACTAAACTTCTGAGTGTTATTGACAATGCTATGAAATTCGACCTACACATTGCCCAGACAGTCAAGAAAGTAAATAAAAAAACTTAGCACTCTTTACAGAAATAGGAAATACAGAAATGGGCAATACCTAACCAATAGCACAAAGGCCACCAATTGCAAGAACACACCTGATCTCCTCAGTCCTATATGCCTCACCCATTCTGACAAAACTAAAAAAATCAGACCTAGCAAAATTAGATACCTGCTAATCACAAAGTTTTCAACAGACTCCAACTTTAGAACACACCATTCCCTTGCACTCAAACAACTTAACTGGCTAGAACTACCTCATTTCTTAACTTACAACCAACTTACTTCGGCCCATGCACTTCTAAATCAACCTGAAAAAAACCCTGCTCTGCAAAAACGTCTCATCCCCAGGCTTTGCACTCAAATAATTTAGTGTATAGGTGGTTCACAGATTAGTACTAAGCTAACTGCCCTTGTGAGCCAATTTAAGCCTAGCCAATTATCTCTTGTGAGACTCAAACACTGCATCTTATGTTTGTAAGGCAAACACCTTAACCATTAGGCCACCCTCCCAACCCTATGTTAAAAGTTACCAAATCCAGTAATGCTGCTAGAGATTCCCCTCTATTCAACATGCATAGCCAAAATCTGGAACTCAATGCTGACAGATATATGGACAACTTACCTCCTCTACAGTTTTAAAAAAGACTCAAATCCCATTTATTGAATACAAAGCTAGGCTTATGCATCAATCCTGGATAAAGAATAGTTGTGTAAAATCTTAACCATAACATGAACAGAAGGACATCTTATGAGTTCCTACCTGCACCCCACCTCACTTTCTAACTCCTGTATCCTCTCTTCCTTATTCTGTTTATCTTCTCCAACCATCCTTTCCAGTAATTAGTCTGACTCAATCTCTGCCCCTAAAACTTCCTGCAACTTTTCAAAATTAGTAACTGGTCTGTTATCTCTTTACTATTATCTCTCCCTGATAATACATTATTATTATTTACCTGTGTTATCTCTCCATAGTTATGCTCATACATACAGTTTTGTAGTAGATAGAAATATTAGTATCTACTATTATTAGAAATGTGTATTACCCTTAGTCTATATGTGTAAAATTGATGTATGTGTTACTTCTCTGGTGTAATGTTTTGAAATTTTGTACAATTGTTCTGTTGTAAATGTGGAGCTTTTCTCCATGGATCTCCGGTGAAAATGAATCTGTGTCCAGTCAGACTTTCCTGGTAAACAAATGTAAAATAAATAATAAATAAAATCAGCTCCGGTTCCCCCTGAACATTCAAAATGAACCTCTATAAAGCCTTCAAGGACATGCGAGAAGTAGGGTCCATGCTGGACTCTGAAGCGGTCATGACAGAGGAATCTGACTGATGAGCTGGGTGATCCTCTGGGCATTTACCAGCTTCAAGATAGGCATCCAGGGGAGGTGGTAGAAGAATCCAACCAAACATTCTTAGCTTTCTTATTGGCAGAATGCTGACACTTGGGCTGGGATGATTCTGTCATTGTACTCTGAGCCAACAATTGCTGTTGCTTTTGCTGTTAAACTCACCCTGTATACAGAGACTGTGTAATGGATTTTTGCTATACACTAGACTAGCCGACTGCTATTGAAATTCTGAGAATTCTGGCACTTACCTCCTGTTCCACTGTTTACAGAATAGTTTTTTGGCAGGAGGTGTGGCCAGGTTCTACCCACTCCACTTGCCCTAGCTCCGCTCAGGTTCACTCCACTTCCCTACCCTACCCCCAATTCCCAAGCCACCCCCAGTGCTCCTACACTTATACTTCAATAAGTCCACTCTCTTTTTCTTACAACAACCAAGAACAGAATACCCACTGAATTAACCCTATTCCAATCATCATTTCCCAACACATCCCTTAAAGTATACCACCCACATACAAATACAAGGACAGCTGTAAACTAATACACTACTCCTAAACATTACACATTCCCCCTTCAACACCAACAATACCTCTCAGTCATATCCCATTCACTTAAAATACTTTTAATAACCAGTCTAGTAACTCTGTTAAAAATCCCTACACATGTAACATCGCTACCCACTCAAACTCCAATAGCATACTCCTCATCTGATACCTTGACTACCTCTTAAACTCACCTTAGCAGTTTTTCTGACATCTTCCCACAATTATTTCTCTATACTGTCCACTATCTCTCAGCTCCAAATGTCCTATACACTACACACAGCAAACTTTGCCTTGTACCTCTTACATATACTTCTCCAAAAAAAAAAAAAAAACTCATCACAACACTTTCTTACCTAATCATTGTATTGCTTCAGTATGGAGATATCTACCCCAACCAAGTTCCTAATACTCACCATGAAACTAGAACATGTCCAAAAAACTTAAATATTATGTCCTTTAACCTTAGACGCATATGCAATACAATATCCCTCTTCCATGATTGGCTAGACCAGCACACATCAGACATCCTAAGTCCTAAAAGAAACCTCACTAAATCCTACCATAAAAGACTGTGAAGTATTACCACCCAACTATGGCGTAATGTTGGAGGAGTAGCCCTACTCTACATCCCAACACCCTTAATATAACTTTATTTACTGACAATATCTCCACATTCCCCAATGCTGAAATGCTCATACCCTTCATAAATCATAACAGCACAAAATTAATCTGCATCATTGCTCTCTACATTCCTCCAGGTCAAAATATATCCATCCTAGAAAACATCAAAAACAAAGCACCAGTCCTTAGAGGTAAAAATAAATAAACCAACGGTTGGAATGAACAGCCGTTTATTCACATACACATAAATGCCAAATGTATAAAAAATAAGCGTTTTCGTCGGCCATGGATTTCATCAGATAGAATAAGGATAAAGAATAAAATAGCCCTCCTTTCTTTTTATAGAAACCTTTCCCCTTTCCCTTAATTGAACAATTAACCCAGTGCAAACTCATTAACAACCACAAAACACTTACTAAAATTCTACTTGGTTTATGTGTAAAATCCTACTTGATTTATACATATAATCTTTTAATTAAAAATATATATATGTTGTTAGTGAAAGCCAAGTTTAAAACCACAAAGTAAAAATTGAATGTTAAAATAAGAATAAGCATCACAATATACAAGGTTTTTGAGACAACCTTTACCTAAGAATCAACCAAGTTAATCCACCCGGTTGCTGGTCAAAACTGTCATCTAGTGGTCAAATTCCTATATTACAACTACAACTTAGCAGCCCTCATCTTCAAAATTGGAACAATGGATATGTGTTCATTAAGACCAGGAAATTGACTGGCCTCCAGTACCAGCTGCCAATAAAGTTCCCTAACTTCGATTCTGGTCTCCCAGGGGCCACTCCGGGGGTCCTTTTCCATCTTTTCCAGAACAAAAAAATGCCATCCTGCATCTACACATGTCAATGCATGTTTGTATAGGGCGTTGTTACTGTCCTTATTTTTAATGGCATTCAAATGTTCATAAATTCTTCTCAAGCTTACGTGTAGTCTTGCCCATGTAAAATGCCCCACAGCCTTTACACGTGGCAAGATACACCACACCTTTACTATTACAATTAGTAAATTAATTAGCTCTAATGGTCCTGTCCCTCACTTCAACATGCACACTCCCCTGATTCAAAATATAGGGGCATTGTGCACAGGTACCATATTTGTAAGTACCCAGCCTCCAATGGTTATGTGGTTCTTGGTTGCTGTTCTCTAAAAGCTCCTTGATATTCTTTCCTCTTCTATAAGTAAACTGTAGTGGGTTTCTAAACAAAATATCCAAGTCTGAGTACCCTTTAAACTTTTCCCAGTGCTGATTAATAACACCCCTAATTCTATGGGTATCAGTGTCATATTTCATAACAAATCCCCCTCCTGTTGTTCCATTCCCTTTGTTTCAACAACTTGTACTTGTGTTTTCACCATGGCCCAAAATAGGGCAAAATCTCCCTTTTCTCTCTTCTAATACTTCTACCATGACCTCCTCAATTAAATCTAAGGTGTACTTCCTTCCCAAAAACATGTTTTTCAGATTCAAACTTTCCTTCTCGTAATCAGAATCTTTGGATATCATCCTACTACTACATATGAACTGACCCTAAGGATACTCCTTTTTTGTTTACAGGGTGTTGACTAGTAAAGTACAGGTAGGAGTTAGAAAAGGTGCTCTTCCTGTAAACCCTTGATTCAAACCCCTGACTCTCCTTCACTTTCTTCAGGGTCACATCCAGGAAATCCATCTCTTGATGTGTGATAAGAGTGTGTAAATTTAAAAAATTCAGTAGTGTGGTTTAAAAAGTGGATGAATTCCATCAGTTTAGCCTCTGTGCCAGTCCAAAATATGCACATATCATCCAAATAACGCTTGTAATAATTCCAATACTGTGTGTATTCAGAGGAAAAGACAAACTTTTCTTCCCATACCATAAGGACAATATTTGCATATGTGGGGGCACAGCATGCCCCCATCGCTACCCCGTTAGTTTGCTTAAAAAAATTTCCCCTCAAAAAAACAGGAAATTATACCTCAGTACAAGTTCCATAAGCTCTAAACTCACCAATAATTCCTTCCTTTCCAATTTTCCATAAGTGTGTAGAGCCTCCTCAAACCATTCCATCCCAGTTTGATGTGGAATCACACTGAACAAGTCTTGAATATCTAAAGTCACAAAAATAAGCGAATCAGTGCATAAATCCTGCTTAATACTTCTAAGAAAATCACAGGAGTCCTTCAGGATTCCTCCCGCCGTGGACCAAATCCCTTTAAGTTTTAAATCCAAGTATTTGGCCAAGGGATATGTTTTGGAACCTGTCACCGCCACTATGGGCCTCATGGGGTGGGGGGGTTCTGGGAGTTCTTATGAACCTTGGGGATTCCAAAAATAGATGGAATCCTGGGGTGGTTGGTGGTTTAATACCTGAAAGTGTCCAGGTCAATAAGTTCATCTTGAAGCATGTCATTCAGACTGAAATCAATCCTATTGTAAGCCACATTTATTTCATTTCTGGACACCCGAACATATCTGGAATCATCGTTCAACATTTCTAACATCTTACTACTATACAAAAATACTATCCATTAATACCACCCCACCACCTTTGTCGGGTTGCATTACTTTAAGATACTTGTTTTGACTCAAGCTTCTAATAAGGTCATTTTCCTCCTTACTGAGATTGTAAATGTAACCTCCACGGTTGAGGTATCCTCTTATTTCCTTCTCCACTTGGAACTCAAAATTCCTCAATTGAGGATGGATGGGAGGGTTCATGGTGACTGCCTTTTTAACCCCTTGTGTCTGAACCATCCTGTTCTGCCCGTGAAAAATAATTTCAAAGTTCTTTTTCCTCAAAAATATCCTAGAAAACATGCTATCTTGGATTTATCAAACAATCAAGCAGGAGACTATCATGTTAGGTGACGTCAACAAAGACTAGAAATCCATCTCATCAGAATTACCAACAAATAGCATCAACCTCTACAGTTATTCTCAACTCATTAACTCCCCCCACTAGGTACAATAAGGACTACACTCAACAATCTACATAAAACCGGATTCTGGTGTCACATCATACTAACTTTAACTCTTGTGGAGCACTGCCAAACTCCCTCAGGGACCACCTATCCACATTTGCCATTAGGGCCAATGCATGACTACCAAAAACACACACTGTAAAATCCATCCATAACCTAACTAATTTTACCAAAGACAAATTCAATGAACTACTTCACAAAATAAGTTGATCACTACTAAACCATCTCCCCTAGATGAAGCTATGAACTATTTCAACACCAGCTATCTAAAAATACTGGACACTCTATTCCCCAGTCTGCAATATAAGAATTAGAAAGAATTCTGCCCCTTGGTTAACTAACACTTGTAAAAATCTAATGAAAAAAGGAATAATGCCTGGGGTCTCTGGAAGCAAAGTAAAAAAGAAATAGATCTAATATATTTCAAACAGTTATGAAACCAAGTAAAGAAAAGTACAGCTGTGTACACTTACCATAAATGTAGATGTTCGAGTGTATTCACTGTTGCAGTCATCACATTTGGGTTATCTGCCTGCAGGTAGCCCTCAGCCGGCCTGAATACCAGAGTCTTCAGATTTCTGCGTCGGATGCTGTCGCTTCTTCCTTGACATCAGGTCGTCAGGGATATAAAACATGCAGCTGACACCATTACATCAGTTTTTCTTGCCCCAGATGTCAGGTGCCCCCACAATAGGAAGCAATTAAATGGTATGGTAAACCCCCATCAAAAAGCAAATACACAAGAAAAAATAAATATACCAACAAGAAGGAAAGGTAGAGCCAAGAGAAGTCATGGGGCTGGAGGGAGAGTAACCAGGATTGCAACAGTGAATACACTCAAACATCTACATTTATGGTAAAGTGTACACAACTGTACTATGTTCTTCGTGTTTCACTATTGCAGTCATCACATTCGGGTTGATTCCCAAAGCTAAGGAAGGGAGGAGGACGTTAGAGAGTATTAGGGCCAGCTATTAATCCCTGCAAGACTGCAGTGGCAAATCCAGCTCTGGATTTAGAAAAGACAGGCAAGTGGTAATGCTTGGTGAAGGTATGTACAGAGCTCCAGGTAGCAGCTTCTAGGATGTCCCTGGTAGGGACTCCTCTGAGAAATGCCGCAAAGGTAGATGCAGCCATGGTGGAATGTGATCTTATCCCCTGTGGGGTAGGTTTTACATGTTGCTTGTAGCAGAAATGAATGCAATGGGCTATCCATTTGGAAATGGTTTGCCTTGAAATGACCTTCCCCTCTGCCACTGCAGCAAAGCTAACTAGCAGCTGTTCAGATTTTCTGATAGATTCTATTTGGACAGGACTAAGCCTAAGTTGTGTGTGCAAGTCCAGAGAATGCAGTATTCATTCCTCTTTGTTTTGTGGATTAGGGAAAAAAGTAGGCAAATGAATGGACTGATTTAGGGCCACAGTAGACACCACCTTGGGCATAAAGGAAGGATTAGTCCTGAGGGAAACCCTGTCCACATGGAAGATAATGAAGGGTTCCACTGCCATGAGGGCCTGTAATTTAGACACTCTTCTTGCTGAAGTGATGGCTAGAAGGAAGGCCGTTTTCCAAGAAAGGAATTTCAACTCTGCTGTAGCAGCTGGCTCAAAGGGGGGAAGAGTGAGCTTTTCCAATACAAAGTTAAGGTCCCAGGCTGGAGTGGGAGCTCTCCTGGGAGGGTCTTAAATTTTTTGCCCCTTTAAGGAATTGCTTTATTAAAGGGTGAGAGAAGAGGGGTGGCTCAGTATTATAAAGTGCTGAAATGGCAGAGACATACATTTTAATTGATGAGAAGGATAGGCCCTTGTGGAGCATTTCTGTTAAGTACTGTGGAATATGAGGTAAGCTGGGCACCACTGTGCCCATCCCTTGAGCCTGGCACCAGGAACAGTATCTTTTGCACTTTTCAGCATAGGATTTTCTAGTACTAGGCCTCCTTGTCTCCAGAATGACATCCAATACCTGCTTACTGAGGGATGCTAGAGGAGAGCTCAAAGAATTAACCAGGCTGCAAGGTTCATGGTTTGAAGCTGAGGGTGCAGAATCTAGCCCGCCTGCTGGGACAGCAGGGAAGGGGTCTGAGTCAGGTGCCATGGTTGTAGCAGTGCCATACTGTGTAAGAGGGGGTACCAGTGCTGGCATGACCAGTCTGGTGCAATCAGTATCATCCTTGGCTTGTCCTGTTTGATCTTTAGTAGAACCTTCGAGAGGAGATCCAGAGGGGGAAAGGCATAAACCGAGAGGCTGTCCCAGGTAAAGAACAGGGCATCCACTTTCCAAGCTTGACTGTGGGGAATTCTTGTGCAGAATTTGTTCAATTGATAGTTGTGAGGGGAGGCAAACAGGTCTACCTCTGGAGTCCCCCATTTGTTCCTCAAGAGGTTGAATATTTTGGGTTCTAGTTTCCATTCGTGTGGGTCCATGAGATTTCTGCTTAAGTCGTCTGCCAGTGAATTTAGTTTGCCTGGCAGGAATTGTGCTTGCAAGTGTACTTGGTAGCTCAAGGCTGTGTCCCACAGAGCCATTGCTAATCTGCAGAGAGGGTACGAGTGGGTTCCCCCCTGCTTGTTTACGTACCACATAACTGTGGTGTTGTCTGTCTTTACCAATAGTTGTCCTGGAAGAATACGGTCTTTGAAGGCTGTCAGAGCATTCTGTACAGCTAACATTTCTTTTTGATTGATATGCAGGTGCATCTGTCTCAGGTTCCATTTGCCCTGAATGCACTGCCCTGCCATGTGAGCCCCCCATGGATAGTCTGATGCGTCTGTTGTTAGGGTTTTGGCGGCAGGGGGTAGAGTGAAAGGGAGTCCCTTGTTGTGGTAGCAGGCCTCTGCCCACCAGAGGAACTGTCTTTATACAAGGAATGATAGAAATCATTGTTTTCAGGTCCTGAGAATGTTGACACCATAGGCATTTTAGATACCATTGGAGTTTCCTCATATGCAGTCTTGCATATGGAATTAGTAGAATGCAAGAGGCCATGAACCCCAGAGCTTGCAGTATTTTCCTTGCACATAGCCAGGGTTTTGTGGCCAATAGTTTTAAGTAGGTTGTCAAATAAACTTGTTTCTCCGGAGTGAGGAATGCCATCTGGGAAGTTGTGTTCAAGCTTGCTCCCAGGAATACAATCTGTTGGCAGGGTATTAGGTGAGATTTCTTTTCACTGATGGTGTACCCCAGTGAGGATAAAAATTTCTTTACAAATGCCTGGTGTTGTAATAGAAAGTCCTGGCTTTCTGCCTGAATCAGACAATCGTCCAGGTATGGGTACATTTAAATATTTCTCTGCCTGCAAAATGCAATGGCTGGAGCTAGACACTTTGTGAACACCCTGGGCGCAGTAGATAAGCCAAAGGGAAGTGCAGAGAACTGAAAGTGCATGGAGCCCGCCCTGAAACATAGGTATTGTCTGCAGGATCCTCTTATTGGGATGTGCAGGTAAGCTTCCTTTAAGTCTAGGGTTGCCAGTCAGGCATCCTTGGCTAGTACAGGAAGAAGCTGTTGAAGAGTTAGTATTTTCAGTTTTGGAACCACCAGAAAGGTGTTGAAAATAGAGAGGTCCAGGATAGGATGCCAGGAGTTGTCTTTTCTGGGTACCAGAAAAAGTCTTGAATAAAAACCTTGTCCCCTTTGTTCTGCTGGGACAGGCTGAATAGCCCTGATACTGAGAAGAGACAGAACCTGCTGTTGAGCTTCCACCCATTGATTTGGGGGTAGGTCTGGCCAACCATTTGGGGTTGGTAGTGTGTGGAAGTGGAATCTGTATCCTTGGGAAACTATGTTCAAAACCCATTTGTCCTGGGTAATGAGTTCCCAGTTTTTGTATGCAGGGTGAGCTTTCCTCTAAGGGAGCAGGTAGCAGAGCAGGGGTTGGAAGGTTTAAGGTTAAGTCATTTTGCCATTTTTCCGTAGGGGGGGTGGCTTACTACTCTCTGCTTTGGAAGTGGGAGCCCCCCACTGCTTAGATCTGTGCATAGTCTGAGAATGTAGCCTAGGTGGTCTGCTGTTCCTGGGTTTGGACCGAGAAGGCCTGGAAGGGACTGGAAAGAACCAGTTCTTTGAAGGCCAATGCCTACTGAATCTGGGAGGCTGTACTTGTAGGAAATCTTTAACAGTTTGCATAGATTTAGCTTTTTCCTCCATCCTTTTGAGGACTTCTTCTGCTTTGTTGCCAAAAAGGCGGTCTTGGTTTAAGGGAGCATCCAGTAATTTAGCTTTAGCATGATCTGGCAAGTTTTGTTCCTTAAGCCAAGCATGCCTTCTAAGTACGAACCCAGTGACAGCAGCCCTGCAAGACGCTTCTAAAGTGTCAAAACCACATTGCAAAGTATGTTTACCAACTTGTTCTGCAGAATGCATTAAATCTTGCAATTCTTTGTGTTCAGTACAGTCAGGAATCAACATAATTTTCTAAGTAGTCCCATAATATGCTGCTGATACTTTAACATATGAAACTGGCAATTTAAAGCCCTTATGTCCAAAGTAGCAGAAGTGTATACCTTCTTACCCCATCTGTCCAAGGCTCTAGAATCTCTATCAGAAGGGGTAGGATTTTTGGCAGCAGTAGCCTTAATGCCTTTTGGTCCTTAGGAGATGGTCTCTGGATCTGCAGAAGGATTCTTGAAGAGGAACTTGTGAGAGTCAGGTACTCTGTAGTACCTGTCAGGTTTTCTGGGAGCTGGAGGTAAAGTGTCTGGGGTAATGCTAGATTCCAAGAAAGCACCATCTACAATGTCCAGAACAGGAGGTCTAGCTAAAGGCCTGTGTTGAGGTAGGAGTAAGAATTCCCTAAGTCTCTTTTTGGATTCAGAGTAATTCTGGCTTTCCCAGTGGAAATGCTTCCTAAGAGTATGCAAGGTTTCACCGAAAGAAAAATCTTCTGGTGGGGAAGCAGAGGAAATGGAATCCTCTGCATCAGAATCCTCATAACTAGATAAGGGCAAATCCTGGTAATCAGAAGGAGCAGAAATATCCGATTCCTGATCAGAAGAATCAGAAAGAAAATCAGTTCTAGGTCTCTTAGAGGGGGAAGGCTGGCTTCCCCTAATTAAGGTAATAAGGTCTTCAGCCATTCTAAGCATTTGTTTTTTAGGCATATGGGCCTGAGCCTGTGGTTTTGGTCGCCAGTTTTCTAGGTGTAGTGCAAGTTTTTGACCTGGATGAAAACGTTGGCGTTGGTTTAGTATGAATGTCTGTAGGCCTGAATACACCCTCAGAAGCCGGTGCCTGTACAGTGGCTCCGGAACCATCCAAGGTAGAGACATCCACAGGTTCCATAGTCGAAGAAGCATCTCGCTGCATACCAAACTCCGAATGGGTCTCAGTAGAGGCCTGCGAATCTGAAGTAGCGGGTATCAGGGGCTGCGAAATTGCCTCACTGAGTACAGGCAGACTGGCGACTAGCTTAACGGAAGCATCGTAGGCAGTTTTGTACCTATGCGGTCTGTCTCTGTCTTTATCCTTATGTTTTTTCAGAAGATCGGTAGTCGGATGGCTTAATGAAGCCATTTTGGAGTACACAGATTGAGTACGAAAGTAATTAGCTGCAAAAATAGCCCGACGACGAATAGTTCGGGCGTTGAACAAGGCACAAAACCAATAATGAGGGACGTTGTGATCTGGGCCTAAACAGGGGATGCCCTAAGAATAAAAATCTCTGAGGTATTTGCTTTCCACAGGTAAGACAATTGTTAACTTTTACTGACATCGGTTAGAGCAAGAAAAAGTATCCCCAAAGGGGTACTTAGCTTTTTTGAAGACTTTGGGTCTGAAACTCGAAAAAGAAAATTTCAGAAGTCAGCCGACCGGCACTTGCGAACTGCTTCTGCTTCGGGCACCGCACGGCAAGACAGACTGAGGTAATAGCGTCGGCTGCATGTTTTATACCCCTGACGACCTGACATCAAGGAAGAAGTGACAGCATCCGACGCAGAAATCCATAGACTCTGGTATTCGGGCCGGCTGAGGGCCACCTGCAGGCAGATAACCCAAATGTGATGACTGCAACAATGAAACACAAAGAACATGAGGTTCTCAAGATAAAAAAAAACATACTATACCCACCTAGACCACAAAACTAACCCTAAAAATTCTGGTCTACAATCTCAACCCTACTTAACCATGGTACAAAAAAGACCTCTGCCTAAATGCTCCTCCTTCTCAAATAGCCACAGACTTTAACTTCCACTTCAAACAATCCATAGCCAATATGATCTCTAACACCCCCAACTCCAGTCCCTCCTCTTCCTCCACAACCTCTCTTAATAGTGCCCCTTCAGCTAATTCAGGCCTTCTTCAACTTAAACTCCTTTCTGATAACAAAACCAAGTTCTCCTTACAACCAGTACCTACAAGCCTCATAAAAAGAATTCTGCTGAAACTTAAACCCTGCTCTATCTCTGCAGACAACCTCCCTCCACAATACCTTAAACTGGCTGACAACTATGTTGCCTACCCAATCAGCATCTTGAGCAATAGATCTATTTTAGAATCTTTAGTACCACAAATATGGAAAATGTCCCAGATCACCCCTATACACAAAGGTGGAAAATCTACTGAGCTGACCAACTTCCAACCCACAGCAACTCTATCTCCCATCTCCAAAATATTAGAAAAATGTATACACCAACAACTTACATACCTATTGCAAAACAACCTTCTTGCACATACCCAACATGGTTTCCTCCCAGGCCACAGCACATCAACAGCCCTCCTATCCTTTACTGAATCTATAAACAGAGCTAGAGACACACGCAAGCTTGTATCATATTTCTTGACCTTTCTAAGGCCTTTCACACTGTCTCACATTCCATACTCTGCCAAGCTCTCAGACTTGGGCCTTACCCATACGACCCTACAATAGTTCCATACTTACTTCCACAAATGAAAACAAGCAGTAAAGTGGCTAAATGAACTCTCACCCTTTCGACACAACTCCAGTGCAGTTCCTCAAGACTCTATCCTTGTTCCCCTGCTCTTCAATATATGTACAAATGACCTAAGCACTGCCTTATCCACTGGAACACTCATACAGTATGCAGATGATTCCAGTATTATCTGCACTTTTCATACATTACTCCAACTTCTCAAAATCACACAACAAACATTTTCTGCATTCGAATCCTGCCTTACTGTCCACTATTCCTAACCCCTGCCCCCCCCCAAAAAAAAAAAAAACTACATTTCTCACCTTCCTATAGCAAAAAAATGCTCTTCTGACATTAATCAATTCAAAATACACTCAGCTGGAAATACCACTCTTGAAATAGTACATCACACTAAATTGCTAGGTGTTACTACCAATGATCAGTAAAGTTTGATCTCCATGTCCAGCAAAATATAAAACACCAGAAACTTGGCATCCTCTGCAGAAACAAATGCTTCCTGACATTAACAATCAAGCTCACCCTTGCTAATACTTTCCTACCACCTTCCCTTCTACACGGTGCCGCTATTCTTTACACCCTACAGACTTCCACTAGATCCAAAATGGAACAGTGTTACAACAAAGTAGCTAAGTCTACCACAAATTTTAAAACTAGCATACAACATTGTGCACTATTACAAATGCTAAACTGGCTAGAATTCCCCAAACACCTCCTCTATATCCAACTCATAACAGTACACAATATAATTAATAAGCCCCTTGCCTGCCCTGCTCTGGACAACACTATCAAGCCTTACAACCTCAACAGAACTCTTGGGTCCAAAGAATCTTCACAGTATTTCTAAAGAGTGGAACCCTGGAATCCACGTCCTTTATCGACCAGAAGTATTTCTGATCTAGTAGCTTTTTAAAAATCCCTAAAGCAGCATCTAAACAATTCCTGGCTATGCTAATGCTCTGCTCCTGACTAATCTCATCTCCACTTTCTCCCTCCCCCTGTCTATACACCAGCTCTCTCATATTCTTCTTTTTATCCAAATAATCCTACCTACAATTTGGCTAACAGTCTTCTAATATTCTTCTCATCTAACAACCCACCTTTTTCTTGTCATCATTGCCTCTTCTGTATCACAACAAATTAGTTATCATCTCAACTACACACAAAATGAATCAACTTTTTTAACTACCAACTACATCACACAAAATCTGAACATGCACTATGCTGATATCCTAAGGCCATATTATATAATATGCAATACATGTGCATACATTATGTTTTCCTCTACAAATGCTAAAATACTGACTTGTCTGACTGCAACAATTTGTATATTGTTATATTCACTGTTAAATTGCTTGTATATTAAAGTATGTAACTTGCAGCTTTTTCTACCCAGGCCTCTGCTGAAAATGTGTTCTTTCTGACCCAGACAGACCATCCTGGTAAACAAATGCCAATATATAAATAAATAGGTAAACAGCTAAAGATGAGAGATGGCTACGCATAGTTTTGGGGACCAATGCCCAGCAAATAGGACAAGACGTATGATCATGAGAAGCACCTAAGCAAAACAAACACTGGTCATGATGGTCCTTATGTGGAATCTGTCTCTCACACTGGCATTTCCCCCTTTCTGGTTGACAAGTAATCCAATATTAACAAAAAAAAAAAAAAGAAAACACCCAATGGGGACTAATCTGGAAACAGCTTGGTAACCAGCAGACAAACCATTGTTCAGACTGACAATCTTAGATGGTGTTCGGACTGGCGGCAAAATAGGCCTGAGGCATGGACATCCGTATGTCACCTTTATGCCCTACACCATGAGTGGGATGCATACGAGTGATGTGTGACGTCCATATAACAACCTAAGGCTTTGGTGTACTGGTTGGACTTTGAGCTGCCCATGGCAGTGGATCCTTTTAGTGAAGAATACTGCAACAGTGAAATGGAAGGACATCTACAAGATCAATATAAAATCCTTTATTTCAGCTAACCTTTACAAAATAGTAGACCAAATTAAGTGTCCTGCTAGCAAGATGGTCAAAACTTCACCTCTTAGTTTTGATAATTGAAGTTTCTTCCTGGCTAACCCCACACTCAAAATATCAACTCTGACATTTAAACACATTAATAAACTTATCCTTGATTCTACAAGTGAGAATGGCCACAGTCTAAGTCAGAGTAAACGCTATAGCCTACAGGAGAGAGGAAGATGAAACCTCCCAGACTTTAAGCTACTCTACAGAGTGCACAATTATAAAACTAACATTGACAACTTTATTAGATTTTCCCTAACATTCAACCTGCTCTTTCATTAGTATTCTAAGAAGCCAGCTTAAAATTAATTCAAAAGCTCTTCCATTCCTAAATGGACACTGCTCAGCTCCCACAAATTATTCCACCCACAAGTCAGTTTAACTAATTCAAACAACTTAATTCTGACCTGCAATTACAAATGTAACAGTTATTTTGCCACACAGACTATACCAGCTCTAATATCATACTAAATGACATTAGAATCAACTCTTCCTTGTTCAGTACACAGACAAGGCTATTGAAGATGTTCTTGAAAATAGTTCATTAATTTGTAGAGAAACATCATGCTGGTCTTGCATATAAAGATATATCACTGCTAACTCAGTGTAACACTGCTATTCACTAAGATTGTTGTACTGCATGCCTTCTCAGTCTTTACATGTTCCCATTCCCTGTGATGGGAAATTTTTGCTTCCACAGCAGCATTGTTACTACTTTACAGAAATGTCTCACAACAGTCCTCGAGAGAAAATTCTTTCTAATCATAGCATCCTGTCTGAAGGTCCAGTTTTGGAGTGCAACCTACAAATACAGTCCGTACTCCAAATGTCAGTTTATACAATCTACAATTAATAACTGGTACTTTTCAAGTTTCTACAGTTGACACTGTCTGCAATGAAGAATCCACAACTGTTCAGCTTATCTTTAAACATATCCAAAGATCCAGGCCAGGATACCTGATATGCTTATAACCCTGAAAGCTATCAGTACACAACATTTATGGTTTACCTCTGTATAAAATATTAATCCTAACAATGTTCCTCCATACAACTTCACTATTATTGCTACAATGTCTTCCTTGATTAAATACTACAGAGTCAAGAAAGCCTTCAGAAAGACAATGTGATATGACAAATCTCCTTAAACCATTTTGAATTGCCTAAAATACACTTAAACTTCAACAAGTACTAGAACACGTACCTTAATTAAAGGGATACACTGAACATTAGTTAAGTGTGACCACTGTTAAAGTTAAACTTATAGATCATATGCATTTTGTTTCTGCATTCTATGATACATATATTAGGATACAGCAATATTGCTGGAATTTCTCAAACTTTTATGTCACACACCTCACTTATGCCCTACAAATTATATGTAGGATTTTTACTTGGAGATATTTGACGTTATATGACAATAAGTGTGTTTGCTTAAAAAAGACCAAATTTTGCTGCTCCCAACCTCAGGGTTACTCTAACAAAATACTGAAAACAGTGGATGATTTACATCTTCATTTCTATTAATTTTCTGTAATATATGCTCTAATATTGTTGGCCACAAATATTTAGACAATACCACCAGTTCAAGTGGGCACAACATTTCCTTATATAGATAATTTTTGAAACCGAGTGCATTCATGCAGCAATGATCTGTCTAAGAAATAGTTATGAGAATAACAAGAGGGCAAGTGATATGGCAGAGAGATGCTAAGATAAAGGGCTGGGGTAACATACTCAATCAGCACACTAAATGATAGTATTAAAGAGTTTAATGACTGACAGCAGCAGTGGACAAGGAAAAAAACCTTGGTAATGGTATGAGGCTGGCAGAAGTTCTGGCAGGCAGACAAATTCTGTGTGGAGGACAGGTTTCTTTTTAGCCAAGAAGTGGTGTCATTGCTGGAAAGCCACATTTAAATGATTATAGTTTTATACTAAGAAAGAATCTTGTAAGCAGAAGACTGAGGGAGTCCAGAGTATGAGAAAATGACACAGTGCAGAGCAGGGAAACAACACTAACCCAGAGCACGGCTGAATAATACTATCACACAGAGTAAGAACCAGGGTAGGAAGATGGAGGAGGTGCACACAGTGATGCATAGAGGAGTGCAGACTTTGTAACACAGAAATGTGTGACACTGACAACAGTAGGTGAGGCACAGAGATGTCTGGGCTGTTCAGGAATTACATAAAAGGGAAATATGGAGTTGGGGAGTAAAATATATAAAGGAGGATATCAAAAATTAATTCAGAGATTAGGAGGTACACCACCCCAAGGAAGGGTGAAGGAGTGGGCAGAGTTTCTAAAGAAGATCCTCCTCAAGTCCTTTAAGGAAAATAATTCCCCCACCAAGGCTCTTAATTGTGTAATACAGAGAGTCACTTCATAAGGGATGCCAGTAACAACCTGCTCACCAGTCCGCAGGACAGCAAATGCAGATGGAAGAAGTATTTCTAGCAACTTCTGAAATGAAGAAAACACCACAGAAGCTGTACTGCCCCAGACACAGCCTACGATGAGAGAAGAGGAGGAGCCTATCATAGAAGAAATAAGAACTACACTAAGGAAAATGAATTCAGGGAAAGCAGCAGCCTCAGATGAGGTCACAGCAGATATGATAAAGATGCTGGGTGACATAAAGGAGAAATGGCTACTGAAGGTATTCATAGCAGTGTGGAGGGAAAGGCATATCCCAGATGACTAGAGAATAAGCATACTAGTGCCAGTGTACAAGAACAAAGAGGACATTCACAACTGTGAGCAGTAAAGAGGTATCAAACTTCTGTCGCACTGCATGAAAGCTCTGGACAGGGTGATTGATAAACGAATATGCAGAGTAGTAGAAAGTAAGATGGGAAATTAGCAGTTCAGATTCATATCAGGATACAGCACAAATGACCCAATGTTTGCAGACAGTTGAGAAGAAGCTAGACATCAGGAAAGAGTTCAACTGGGCATTCCTAGACTTGGAGAAAGCATATGACAAGGTCACAAGAAAGCTGATTTGGGCAGTCCTGCAGTGGTTCAAAGTCCAAGAAACATTGGTAGAATTAGTGCAGGCTATGTACAAGGACTCAATGACTCAAGTATGAACTTGGTCTCACAAAAGAGTTCCCAGTGGGAAGGGGGTATGCATTAGGGTCATCTCTGATCCCACTGCTGTTCATACTGGTGACAGACTACATTAGCATAGCAAAGAGGTTGGAGGGAACAGATCAAGAAAGCTCCACAATGCAGACGATGTGGCACTACAGGCAGGCGCTGAGCAAGAACATCAGCACAATGGAGGAAAGTGAGTACAGACAAGACAGGTGTAATGTCAACAAATGGAGGAAATAAGAAGAAGCTGAGAACTCAGATAGAATGGAAGATAGTGGAACATGTTAACAGTTTCAAGTACTTGGAAGGGATGGCTGAGGAGAATTGAAGTCTGAATGAAGAGGTCAAAACTAGACTAAGAGGGGTTGTAATCAACTGGCATAGTGTGTTAGGTGCACTGTATGATAAAAGAATTCCGAAGAAGCAGAAAAGTAAGGTGTACAAAACAGTGGTGCGACCAGCACTACTGTATAGTACAGAAACCTGGTCAATAATGGCAGAGCAGTTGAAGAAGCTAGAGGTTATGGAGATGTAGTGCCCAAGATGGGTGGTAGGATGCACACTGTGGGACAGATTAAGAAATGAGGGCATAACAGCAGAAGCCAAAGTAGCTCCAATTACAAAAAAGGCTAATGAGAACAAATTAAGGTGGTTCAGGCATGTGTGGAAAAGAAGAAGACAATCTGTCTGACAAGCTCTGGGACAGACAGGAAGAAAGCAAGAGGAACTGAGGGTGTCCAACAAAGAGGTGGATACATTGTGTGGGAGAAGATCTGCAACAGTCAGGCATCAGTGATGAATAAGGCAGGAGAGTGCCACTAAATCAAGACAGATGGCAAGACTTGACACAACACCCAAACCCCAAGTAGAAAACGGGAACATAGGGATTGATGATGATGATGAGAGAGTTTTATCAGTTGTATGAGAGTGAGCTAGTTCCAAAAGTGCCCCCCCTGTAGTATATATGAAACTAGAACACTTATGGACTGGTATAAGTCATCACCCTTAGACATATCAAGAGAAGAAAAACAAAGAATAAAAAGTGGTGAAGGAAGAGAGTTACAATCATGAAGAATGCCAATCTGCCATGAACAGACAAAGAATAAAAGTTGACTGAGATGCTGGATCTGAACAGGTTCACTCAAATGGAACAGGTTTGTATTAGAAAGTACAGAATTTTGAATGTGATCCTAAACAAGACAGAGGGGGAGTCAGGATGATCAGATATAGGTATTGTTAGCCAACACCGACCATACCCATGTGTGTAATTTAGAGTGGAAAGAGGGTATGAATATCAGGATAAAGCTGATGGTTGAATTTTAGGCAGGTGGTTTATGATGAGTTGGGGGAAATGATCAGAGTTGAATTATGCAACTGGAGACAAAATAAGGAAGTAGACAAACTATGGGAATGGGTCAGGGATGCAGCACTCAGAGACAGACAGCAGGGTTAGTTGAGGAGACAAAGATCAACAGTATGCTTACATAGGAAGGCAAGACTTCTGTTTAGGGCAAAAGACATAGCACAAGAGAAATGGAATGGGGCGGAGTAGTGCAGGGGGCACCGTACAAGATAGCTAGCAGCAAAAGTAGTTAGGGCAACAAGGGCACAAGTTGAAAGGGAATTCACACGAGACAAGGGGGGAATAAAAACTTCTTCAAGTATATCGCAGAAAGAAGAAGGGGCAGAGGGTTACCTGAGGTCAGGACGAGCAAAAGTGTTAGACAGACTGAACAAGAATAGGAGGAAAAGCCAATATAATAACTGAACATTCTGCTTCCACTTTCAAAAAGAAAGTATAAGGAAGGGCACCCTGTGAGAAAGTAGAGTGAAGACAGCAGAGGTCAGACATTAGAACATACAGGGAGAAGTTAGCAGGGCAGTGACTGTCCTAAAAAAGACATGAAGTTATCAGACTGTTGTGAACAATGCTAGTAGTGAACAGAATGCTGGCACGTAGGTTCAGTTGGATACACTCCAGAATCAACGAGGCAATGCCTCTGCTAAAGTAAATGGACCAGAATACTTGCCTCCTAGGCACCTCAAGAATCTGGCCAGTGTGAAAGGCAAACTCTGTTAACAAAGATGCTCACCACATTACCAAGTTGCGTACATGTGTTTAACGACTAGAAGACAGGAAGTGTGGGGCCCTTGTACAGGGTGGTATGTCACAACATTTGGAGAGCTACAGGCTTTTTGTCTAAGAAAACATGCAGGGGAATGTCATGGAAGAAATCTTGAGGAAAACACTGATTGCTATCATAAATGGCAACAACCATCACAAGTTTATACCCCAAAGATGACCGTCCAAACCTGATGCATTTTTACAACTAAGTTACAGGTCTACATGGACACCTGGACTTCACAAAAGCCGCTGATTCTGTGCCACACAGAAAGCTGTTACAACAACTGGAGAGATGGGGTTAGGGTCGAAACTGAGAAATTTGACTGCTACATTGTTGAAGGTAGGATTCAAATCTTTATGGTGAGATGGACAATGTACTGGATAATGAGTGTGACCACATGCATACTGCATGAGTTAGTCCTCTGTCCAGTTTCAGACATATCTAAGGGAACACAGCTGAAGACCAGCCTCTTCTCTGATAGCAAGTTAGGCTAACAGCTGAGAATGGGGGCATAATCTAAGGAAATAGTTAAAAAGGACTGACCTGGTGGGCAGAATGGTGGCAGCTGATGTTCGTTACAGGCAAATGCAAAGAGCTGCACCTGGGTTACAGGAACCTAAATGTAAAGTTAACCTGTGAAGAGTGGAACTGATGGCAATACTACAGGAGAAGGATCTGTGAATGGGGCCTTCCACTGGATCAGGGCCTCCAGAAACAGAAAGGACTGTGTAGCTGGACCGAAAGGTATATTATGTATCCTCACTGGGGGGGGGGATCCATAAACAAAGACATAGTGCACCTCTCACCGAGACCCTATCAAGGCTATATCTTAAATGCACCACTATGCAAAAATAAATAAATAAGAACAGGAACATCAGGCTATTACGATGAGTGTACACAAAAACCATAAGAAGGGTACATGAGATAAAGGGGAAAGGATAAGGCCAGAGGTTAGAAAAAATCAAGTTTTTCTAGAAGAAAATCATATTGGTGTACGTGGTCACAAGTAGATGTGAAAGTGCCCATTCTGACCAAAATAGGGAGTGATGAGGAGATGGAATGGCAGGAGTACAGTGACCAATGGTATCCTTATCTATGAAAGTATTTCTTTATGCAGAGGGCTGTGGATCCACGCAATGGACTACTGACTGGGTGGTGGAGATAGAATACACACAAGCATTCAAGAGGCTATGGGATAGATGAAGGGGTGAGCTGGATGTTAGGGTTAAAGGGGCACAGAATGCTAAATGCACTTAATGGCAAGAATGGATAGGCTTACAACTTCCTTAATGTAATCCAGACCCCGTCATGGGTAACTGCATCCAGCTAATTGCCATGATATGAAATACAGAGATCCTGATATCTTACCTGAACAATGGTCACATATTTTAGTCAGCAAGGCACTGTAGTTAACAAAAAACATGAAGGGGATATATCTGTAAAGGGAAAGCAAACAGGAGAATCCGGGAAAGGATCAGTGGAAATGTGCAAATATCTTCCAAAACAGGCTGTTACAGCATCCTAAAAATCAGCACACTTCTAAAGAAAACATTGCACTGCAAAGCTGTGTACTGACTTGTGTGCTAATACCAGCTCATATCACAAGCCGTTCATGTAAGGAAACAGTAAAGCCTGGTGTACTCATCTGATTAATAAGGCTGCTGCTGTAATATTTGAAACAGACAGCTACAAGTAATACTATGGAGACTTATTATTTCAATATGAAAGTGCAGACATTCCCACAGCTCTCACAGGAAATATATCTGTTTGCTGGTAGCAGCATTTGCACTGTCATATCTCTGATTTTACAAATTTTAAAGCAGAAATGGAAACAGGCTCTTTATCAAATAAAGGCTCAACAATAAATATTACAAAGTCTTAATACATAGCATGACAGTTGCATATTTTTTTAAAAATATATTTTGATGGCAGAGTTATGTTCTCTTCTACAAAATGGATGTAAAGCTTCCCTTCACAATAAATGTAAGAGCCATACCTGTAAATAACTTCTGCGATTATAAAGCACATTAATCCATTTCATTTTTTCAAGCACATTATTAGCTGTTTTAAGTACCCAAACAAATATCTCCAGTTTATATCACTACTGTAATTTCTATATTTTGCTTTGACTTTTTATAAAAAAAAAAAAAAAAAAAAAAAAAGACGACAGCTGAACTCATATTCTAGGAAGACTTCTCATCATCACATATAGATAATGCTTTGCCTTAGGGAACAGATATTGTTTGTGAACCTTACTGAGAACCGAAGGATGCTGAAGTGCCATCTGGCAAGCTTCCAGAGCTACATCCGCAAGGCAAAATTACAAAGGAAATGATTTATTGCAGGAGAAAGAAAACTTTGAAAGTATGAGCATGCAGCTCTTCACTGACACTTGGGAGTCCCAGCTGAACTTGCTTAATGAAGGCTTGGAATGGGGTACTCCTGTTTAGAATAATGGCAGCTTTTTTTTTTCATGACTTGCCTTAAACAAAATGAGGAAAGGGGTGTCTTTTATCTCTTTAATAAAAGAATACTGCTAAAAAAGCAGGAGAGGATAAAAATGAGGGGAAGCAAGTGCGAACACAACTTTCATGAAAATCATTCCCTAGCTGCACTTTGGACAGGAAAAATGAACTGGGTGACACTGCCAGTCAGCTCTTCAATGACAGGCCAGCTGATGGTAAAAGTATGCTGTCACAGCTGTAAATGTTACAACAGCTGAACTGCACCACTGTAAAGCAAGCAAAACACGCAAACAAGTCAGAAAAACTGGAAATACCCCAGCAATGGAGGTTTTTAATGCCTTGGAGTCCTTCTGATCAGCTGCTGAATTGGACATAGTACTTGGTGGGGGTCTATCCGTGTTTCCAAGAAATATTTCATCTCCAGACTCATAATTCAGGACAATGACATAAAAGTCCTCCACAGTCTTCTTATGATGAACAAAACCCAGTACCACACAGTAGCCAACTACTGTAGCTCCTCTGTGATACTGTCAAGACCCAGAGGCATGTCTTAACAAACCGACATCCCTCACAGATCTTCATGGGTGACCTCAATCATCCCTTCCACTAACTAGGTGAACTACACCACCACAAACAAGTATGCACAGATATTCCTGGATTTCAGTAATACCAACTCCTTGGACTAAATAGTCCAAATCCCAACTATGGTCTCTAAAATATTGGACCAGGTTCTCACAAATGTATTCCCCCTATGCTCAGAGCTCACAGTTACCATATCACTGGCCAAGGTCTGATCGCCGTGCAGTAACATTTACACTCAGTGAGAGACCTAAGTCGCCTCAAAACCTCATCTTCAGAGATTATGAAAAGGCAAATCTACTCCAGCTAACTGATAACCTGATAAATTCAAACACCCTCCACACCTAGATGACCCTGTACTCTGCAATTTCCACACACAAATCCTACTCCCACCTCCAAGTGGCCAGTATTGAGGCTTCACTCCCTGTAAGAAATAAATATAGTTCCAAATATAAGAATAAACCCATTTGGCACTATATTTATGTCTTATGGTAACAAATTATACAAGGAGAAAGAAATTCCTAACCAGTAAAGCAAACTTAACACCCCATCTGCTAGGGAGGTGGTCAAAATGATCAACAACAAACTCTGAAACAAAATCAAATCTTCCAAGGGCAACTATGAATTCCATATAGTTCCCTCCCCATGCCAGGGATAGCCACAAAGCTTTCTTCAGCTATACCACGAAACAAAGAAATAATAACCAGCATTGCTCTAAACCGATACAAAATAACATCATATATTCGTCCCCTGAGGACAATGCAAACAAATTAGTGGACAAATTCAGCTCAAGCTTTACCTCCATCTCCCCCCACAGCAAATTAGCATGCCTATGCCACCTCCACATATTGCCCTTAAGATAGTCCCAAGTGCTCTCTCCATGGCTAAAAACACTAGCTCCATGGGTCCTGACAATGTGCAGGGTTGTCATGTTGTCAGCATCATTTTGGATTTGTTAAAGGCAGATCTCACCTCCTGAACCTGGTGGACTTTTTCAATAAGTCACTAAGGCATTACACTCGGGTAAATCAGTTCACTCACCATAAATGGACTTAGCCAGATCCTTCGACTCATTCCATGCTCAGGCATCATTGATAAGTTAATCCAATTAAATGTAAACCTCTACATTATTTACTGGATAGCAAACTGGCTCGCTGACGGAAATCAGTCTATTAATGTTGCAGGCAAGAGTGGTTTCCCAGCGGTACACCATAAGGATTGGACCCGGGACCTCTCCACTTTGATATCTATTTGTTTGATGTTAAAACAGACCCCAAAGGCATACGGCTGATGACCTGATGACTCCACAGTGCTGTCATAAATAATCATGATGACCTATGTATATTCTAGGAATGCCTAACTCAGGCTAACAGGTGGTGCTTGGACCACAACCTCAAACTAAATGCGAAAATAAAAGTGCATCGTGTTCTATGGCAAACCTGAGCACCCCTGCTCCTATCACTTGGTAGATACCTCCTAACAATTGGCTTGGTCATTAGGGAATTGGGCACTTTCATTGACAATACCAAATCCTTTGACAAACGTGAGCACTGTTGTTAGGAACTCTTTTTATATAGCTGGACTAATCATCAGAGACATCTTCTACATCCATGGAAGTCACTGTCTCCCTCTACTCTTCCTTTATCAGACAAGTAATAGAATACAATGTCCCCTTTGGTATGCACTTGGCTAGGCAAGTGATCCAGCTCAACAGACTGTAGGATTTCCTTATCAAAAAAAAAAATTGAGAGGTTGTTCTTTTTTTTAATTTAGAGCACTTTTATTAAATTATCACTTAAGACATAAGCAAACATACGTTAACAGAAAAGAAAAGAAAAACTATACTAACATTTTTTTAATTTGCATAGATTATACATTACATATATATGTAATGTATTTATATATATATATATATATATGGGTCTACTTCTAAAGACCGAGACAGGTAAGTTTACCGACAGGGTGATTTGCCGACAGCGGAAGAGACCGACAGGGAGTAATGTCACGATCGCTGCTTGTGGTGTCCACAGTGACGGCGTTAGGCGCGAAGAATGAAGTGTGCTATATTTGTATTTTTTCGGGTTAGGCTGTGTGTGATAGTGAGGGACTGTAGTTTAGGGACCAGGTTCGTGAGTTAGGGTTAGGGTGCAGGTAGGTGAAGTGTCGGACCTTGGGCTAGGGTTAGGGTTAGGGTGCAGGTAGGTGAAGTGTGCGATAGTGTCGGACCTTGGGGTTAGTGGGTTAAGTGAGTTAGGGTTAGGGTGCAGGTAGGGTGGTGTGCAATAGTCGGACCTTAGGAGGTTGTGGTTTGGTTTGGGGGCTGATGGTATGTGTTGTAGCGTGGTGTGTTGTTTACGTTCGGTGTGTCGGTGTTATGGTGTTAGGTTTGTTTGTTCTGTGGTTATCGTTGGTCGGTGTTATTAACAGTAGCGTTTATATATATATATATATATATATTATTTTTTTTTACAACTCTCATTTAGTCCAACATTACATACATTTAAAATTCCTCAATTTCTGCCTTCCTTTAAACATCACTCCTCCTCTTCCTGAACATTATTTTGCACATACTGTTCCCACAATTTCCATTTATTTCTATGTAGTTTGCTCCTTCCCTTTTGTGTTCTAAATATCCCCTTTCCATTTCTTTTATACATCAATACAAGACCTTGCTCTTCTTGAGCTACCCTCACTGCCTTAAAACAGTCACACTTTTTTCTATTTCCTGTAGACTGCTGAGAGGAGGCCTCTGCCTTGCCTACATGGCCTTAAAAGATTCAGTTCTTTGTAGCCTCCTACACATACCATTATAAGCACTCACTCAACAGAATTAAACTTCTACTAAAATATAAATACGACTTGTTGGCCGGATTGATATCTTTCACAGAAAGAAAAAAAAATCCCCTTAGAGGTTAAGCAGAGTGGCTTCATAACCTGGACAACTGAATAGGCAATCATGAGTACACTGCTGGTGTGGCCCTTCTAACCCTTATGGAAAGGGGCCACAACAAGGTAGAGCAAGGTCGGAGTCTGGTATTAATTCATGTATTGGTAAATGAGTAGAACTGTTGGCTAGGTCACAAATGACCCACTGGATCAGAGTAGGATTGTTGGCTAGGCCACAAATGATCCACTGGATCAACAGCTTAGTAGGAATCTATGACCCCCAAAGCAGATGGTCTGAATAAAGAGAATGGCATGCACTGTTTATACAGAGGGATTTCTAAATAACAACCTCATTAAATATATCAAATGATGTATGCCATCATGGCAAGTATATGTAGACTCCCAGGAAATAAACGGAACTTGACTGAATGTAAGCAGAAATGAAAGGCAACAAGTAAAGTCCAAAATGGCAAATATGGACATATACACACTTCGGGCTCCCTAAAAACAATTGATATGCCATAGTTAGTTCTTCAGCAATGAAAGAACTACTCTTTGCCTATGAAGTACATCTTCACTAATTAAAATGGAAGTGATATTAAAAGAAAAAAAAAACACTTTGGAAAAAAGGAGTAGAGCAACCCCAAAGGAGTTCCTTCCTGGAAAGGACAACACAGAGGGGCAATAGACACACAAATTCTAAACACCACACATGCAAGGTCTCAAATTAAATTTTATTTATTTACTTTTTGTTGACAAGGATAGTCCTACTAGGCCACTAACCTCTTATCAGGGGAGGCCTGAGGAAGAAGTCATACTAACTAGGAGAAATCTGGCTATGGCATCTGGGAACTTCCCTGACTATTACAGCTGCCATGGGATCTTTTACATACACCTGAGCTTGCACCACATCCGGAAGTTGGAACCTCTGTTTAATGTGATGGCACATTCAGGAGTACAGCCTCCATCTCTTTGTGCTACACTGCAATGCCAGCATTAGAAAACTACTCCAAGTACCTGATGTGGGAATAGAACCAGCAGCCTCCTGATGATCTAGCACTAATGGTGACGGGCTCAGACTAACACCACTACCAAATACATGCAGATCCCAGTGAAATTTGAGACCAAACACATTTTAGATACAGCTGTAAAGAGTAAAAGGATGACCTGATGGAAAACTCACTGAAATGCTAAAGCACTAATCAGATGAAACACTGCAGCTCAACTTCTCTAACCCCATCATGCATTCCCCATGTGAAATAAATACCTCTGCACTTCACGACATGGACCCATTCCTCTGCCATCAGTTCTCTTACTAATCAGATTTACAATAACATGGATAATTGAATGCTCTCAGGGGCTTTGCTGTTATACAACTTTCCTAACTGTGATTTCTCTCCAGATGTATTATGGTGGTTTAAGGGTTACGTTAGCAACAATTCTTTCAGGGTAATTTATGAGGCATTTAAATTGGAACAGAAATGCCTAAACAAAAGGTGCTTGTCAAGGAACTGCAGTGGACCCTTTCTTGTCTTCACTTTTCATTAATGAATTAGCAACAATCTACCTCAGATAACCATGCTGTTTTATGTAGAACATAAACAGTCACATATGCTGACTATTCTCACTTGATCCACACAAGATGATTTCAAGCTAATATGGAAATTACTTACTTCTAACATACTAACACAGTAAATACAGCTAAAACTAACATTATGGCAATTGGTACATTTAAAAGGCTCAAAATTGTCCCATCTATAATCATCGCATATCCGAAGAGAACCCTTCTTCCATACACCAGCAAATCAAAATTACCTCACTCTTTTCCTGAACTGGACAATATTCTTCAAACTTCATTGCAAAACTCACACTACTAAAGTACTAGCACAGTTGAAAATTTCTTGTATAAAAACTTTAATGTAGTTTCTCCTAAGCCAAGGAGTGCAAAAGCTATCAACGTTGTACTCCACTGAACTGAATGCAGCCTGCCAATTGTAGTTCTGGTCTCCACACAAAACACACCACTTATTCTGTCCAGTGAAAACAAGATACTCTTATTCACGTTGGCAGGTCTACAGAGCCCCATGTTATTATCCTAATCCGAACTGAATGCCAGGGCCTTCCCGCTACAAAACAATTTTATTACATTCAAATTTCTTAGGGAAAGGTACTTTCCACACCTTATAAATCCAACTGTTATTAGGCATCAGTCAGATGATTTACACAAGTACTTAAGGCAGCATTCAAACTGACATCAACAACAAGCGTTTCCAAAAACTGTACCAAACTACTGGAACTATACTGCTACAGGCACTAGAAATACAACTCTGTTACATTTCAGAAACAACTCAAAATACATGCATTTCAAGAAAATAAGTGCAAACGCTTCAAGGATTCAGCTCAGCTAATGGGGCAGAAAGTTAGATATTAAACACTTTCAGTAGCACAACAGTCCAACTCATTACACCTGTGTGCTTGAGGATTACAGTTTCTAAGTGTAGATGGCTGCAGGGGGGGTATAGGGAGTTTCTTTTTCTTTTAGATGCCTTGTGATCACATGTATGTGTCATAATGCATGGTTAAATATAGTATGTATAACATGTACTTTTATTTACTTATTTTTATTGTTCTGAATGTTCTGATAAGTGAATATGCTATTTCCCTAAATGTTCTGAATGCAATTTTTCACTGCAACCACTTTATTTAAATGCTCCTGAATGCTATTTTGCAGTTAAGAAAGTTCTAATGACAAGTGAATGTACTGTATCATGTTATGTATTGCAACATTTTTAAAGTATGTTTGTTCGTTATTCTGGCTTGATTTGTCAATGAAAAGGGTCCATGGACCAAATCACTCACCCAGATGACAAACATTAAATCAAATAAATAAAATCAATCAACCAACCAATTAAACAAATTTTCCCAACACACAGGTGACATACTGAAATACTGTATTTTGTGCCAAGACCGGTTTTACACTGAATACCGAGAATATATGACCATAAACTGCCCCTAGTCTATTACTAGACTTAAGTAAGGAAATACTTTAGTTTGTACATTATCCACCTCATATTTACCTATTTATTTACCATGAATATCAAGGGCCAGATTCAGTAACACCTACACTGTGTACACAATCAGCATTCAAGAACATCCCTACCACATTTTTTGTGCTTTCTTGCCACTCAGAAAGATTACACTAAGTAAGTGTACACATAGTCAACACTTCATGGTAGCCTTTATGAATCCCTCTCGATATTAAAATCTTCAAGAAAATCAGTAGGAAAACTAAAATTAAGAGTAAGAATGTGCGAGTTATGCTTGTGTTGTCTGTTCACTCAGAACGGTGTACACTTGGTGTAGTTGTTAAGAAATCTCAGGGCAACTGCGCAGCATTAATGCATTGGACAAACACAGGTTTTGCAGTACAAATCATGAATGGATGTTGAGTGAACAATCTTTGTAGTGTTGACATTCCACTGTCTGATAATGTCCAATAAATGTTCTCATTTAAACTGTGAATTACTAATTGCCTCGAAGTAAATGTTGCACTTGCAGACATTAGAATACGTCTGCTGATGGCACTTTTGTCAAGTAATTCCCTACAGATTCTATTACCTGTCAGAGCCACGTTCGAGCACATAAACTGCAATAAGTTACAGCAACAAAGTTGTTTAAACAACTCTAATTAACTAAAGTACAAGTTAATTATTAGGGTTTATTTTTTACTCTTCAATTAAACTAAAGTTACAAAGTGCTCACTGCCCATCGCACTTCTTTTTGCTCCCAATTTTCCATTGCAGATAGGTCTGGGACACTAAATGTCACACTGGACAAAGTTTACCAAAGAAAGAAGTCTGTAAGTGAATCTGTGCCTGCCTAGTAATCTTTGAACTGCCAGCTTTCCCTCTTAGTCAGCAGAACCTAGGGTGTGAAGCCTCATGCATTTTCTGTGATGAAACAGATTTTTGCATTTCTGTAACTAAATATGCATGCAAAATTGGAAAATGCTAATATGTCATGGACAAAACAAGCTACTGCTTGCTTTTTTTCCAGCTACTACTGCCATACAGACTGTTTCTGGCCGAAACCCCCTTGAAGTGACACTGAAGCTTTATTTTAATTAAATTACATGCGATGAAGGCTACCGCTCCATGTCCTTCATAGACACAGGATCTACCACACTGAACAAACAAGATCATCCAGATATGGAAAAGTTTACAATAATAAAATAATATCACACTGAGGGAATGTAGAAAATTAGATTAGTAAAGTAGAAATAAAAAAAAATGGAAGCTGAACTTATGGAATGTCAGTGAAGTGAAGGATTTGGTGTAGAAGGTCTAACACAGGTTAAATCACATAATGATGGAATGAGTCCCAAAACCAAGGAGAAACAGGAATATCAGGAGACAGCCGAAGAAGAAATATGGATGCTGAAAAGAAAAAGAGATTTAATATGGTGTAATATTTATGCAAAGGAGAAAGCAAAACCAACCAGTACAAAAAGAGCAGCACCAAGGATATTTGAAGGGAAATACAGGCAAAGAAATCTAGACATGGAAAACTTTACAATACAAAAAATAAGAAGACAAAGAGGAAAAGTAGAAAAGAAGATCAGTAATGGAGAAATTAAAGAAACAGAAACCGAGTCTCAGGAATGCCTGCAAAGTGAAGGATTCAGTGTAGAAAATCCAATTCAGAAAGCACCACAACAGGAAAGGATCGAGCAACAGACATCCAAATTAGGGAGAAACCAGTGGAATGGGAAGTATGGTCAGTTGCCATATGAATATACTTTGGAGCCTTCCACAGGAAACCAGTAACAGTACAGCAAGGGAAGGTACAGGAAACTGTGGTAACTCTGATGCAGTCAATGATGAGGAGTGATAGGCTGTTGAGTTCCCACATGACAGAACAACGGGTGACACGGGATGAAATTGAAGAGCATGTGCCACCCAGCAAGATGCTATAGAACTTTCTATATAATGTCCCCAGGAAATGGAGAACAAAAATTGTGCCCTCAGTTTAGAAGAAAATCAGCTAAGAGAAGTGTTGCTTGATTTAATAGAGATATGACATATGATCAATGAAAGAAATAGACTGCAGAAAGTCGATAAAACTGAAAAAGTTGGAAGTTTGATAAAACAAATGAACACAGTAATTAGGACTCTACATAGAGATCCATGCGCTATAAAAGAAGTAAACAAGATATATTACTGTGTAGCTAAATTAATAATAGGTAAAATTCTACCACAAGAATACAGGGTAGTAAGGGAAAGGAAGGGGAGAAATCAAATACCATCCCATAAGTTTAACATTGAGAAACCTATAAAGCAATTAAGACAAGGAAATGTCACTTTTAGAAGAGTATAGAAGAGGGAACAGATCAACATAAATACTCAGAAAGATAGACATGATAAAAGCAATGTGCAGTATTACAATGGATCAGGATTTATCATGCACTATCGCAAATAACAAATTAAAAATATCAGCACAGGCAGAAAAACTTAGAAGATACACAGATAAATATAAAGGAAAAGTATAAAATAAGTAATTTATTGATGACACAAAGAAGTTTTATAGAAAATTGGGAAATAAGGTAAAAGGAAGTGAAAGACCACCAAAAAAGAATAAATAGATACATTTTGGAGAAGTATCTATGAAGATCCTGTTGAACATGAAGATGCTGAATAGATAGAAGGAGTAAAAGAAAGAATAAGAAGTTTAAAGGTACAGGATATGAAATGGGATGAAGTAACAGCCAGAGAGAATGAAATAAAGTTAAGAAAAGCCTCTAACTGGAAAACCCCAGGCCCAGATGCAGTACTTGACTTCTGGTTAAAAGTATAAACATCTCTGCACAAAGATTTAGCCATGAGTAAGAACTATTTATATGCGCACCCCAAACAGACACCAACTTGGCTAACAACAGGAAAAACAATGCTCCTACTTAAGAGTGAACCTGCAAGCTACCCTAAAAATTATAGACCAATAACTTGCATTCTGATGACGTATAAACTATACACTGGAAATGATGCCAACAGAGTTTACAGTCATTTAGAAGAAAACTCAATTATGGCAATAGAACAAAAGGACAATAAAAGTCATATGGAACGAAAGATCATTCATTGTTAAAGTTATAATTTGTTGTTAAATAAAGTTATAGCGGAGAACTGTAAAAAGGGGAAGAATCTAAGTATGGCATGGACTGACTACAAAAAAGCATTTGACAGTGTTCCCACATTCATGGATAAAAGGGTGCTTAAAAATGTATAAGACACACCCAGCATTGATAAATTACATCACAGAGACCATGAAACACTGGCAAACCACTTTGGAGTTGGGCCATGATAAAGAAATTATTATTCCAGGGATAAAAATCCACAGGGGGATATTCCAGGGTGACTCTCTGTCACTGTTGCTCTTTTGCCTTGCCGTTAACCCACTAACCTGTCTGCTAAACAGATTAAACCATGGCTATAATTTGGCTACCAGAAAGCAACAAAGTGTAAAGACTTCTCATCTTCTCTTTGTTGATGATTTGAAGCTGTACAGCTCATCAGATGAGAAACTGAAAGCACAACTGCAAGTTGTCAAAACTTTTTCAGATGATAGAAGAATGTCATTTGGTCTTGATAAACGTGCGAAAGTAACCTTTATAAAGCAGGAAAGCTGCAGCACCAAGAAAACATCAGTTTGGGGCAGGAATGTGATATAAAAACTTGAGCAAGAGGGAGTGTATAAATATTTGGGAATAGACGAAGGATCAACAATAAAACATGAACAAATGAGAATAAAACTTAGTAAGGAATATTTTAGAAGCCTTAAATTAATCCTGAAAACAGTGTTGACATCTAGGAACAAAATTCAAGCTAAAAAACAATTTGCTCTTCCTGTCCTAATTTACAGTTTTGGAGTGACTGACTGGCTTTGACAAGAAAACAAGAAGGATATTATATGCCCCATTATGAAGCAGGTATGGTCCTACTTGAAACTGATTACATGTACAAATCTCCAATTGTGGGACTGCATACATATTTGCTGACCTCACAAGACCCCAAATATAGTGAAAGTTTTTAAACATGAGGAGAAAAAAAGTAAGATGACTTCCCTTCTTAGTCTAGCAGAAGCATATCAACATCAAGCGGGAATGGAAATCTAACCAGAAGTGGATAAAAATCAGCAAGCATAATATGTTGATCAGGACCAAATGCAGGAATAGTTAAAGAGAAGTGAATTCAAACCAAAAGATGGAAGATTAATATTGGCAGCCCAAGAAAGTGGGCTATGTACACGTTGGTTTACAAAGTCCATTGAACATGTGGGAGAAACAGACAAATGTAGGTGTTGTACAACAGAATTGGAAACAGTTGCAGACCTTGTTGCTGGTTGTGATATACTGAAAGGCGTAATAATGTGGCAAGACTGTTGCACTGAGGATTGTGCAAACATTATAATACTGAAATAGCTGAAAAACACTGGAAACATAAGCCACAAATCATCATAGAAAATGATTAAATTTATATGACATGGGATCACCCACTACCAATAGCTCAAAAATAGATGTGAGAAAACCAGATATAATAGTCCATAAAAAGAAGACAAAAGTAGCATTGATTATTGAAATTGCTACACTGAGGGACTACAGTGTCTTACGTAGAAAAAGATGCAAAGTCATAAAATACTAGGATTTGCATGCGGAAATGAGGGCAATGTGAAAGAAAAATACCCAGACAGTTCCAGTAGTAATAGGGGAAACAGGTCTTATAAAAAATAATTTACAATCATACATGGATGTGTTACCAATGCATGTAACTCCATACGAATTGCAGGAGGAGTCATTACTGGGCACACTGCAGGTGCTGCAAACAGCACTTTTGGCTAACCTCAAAAATTGAAATAATATTAATTTCATGTACCAACTCCTTCACTCAACGCTTTCTGGAATTCATAAACTCCAATGCCCTGGATCAACTTATCCACATCCCCAACAGGGGCAACAATATCCTAGATCTAGTCATTACCAACATGAGTGACCGGTGTTCCACACTTGAAGTCAACACCTCATTGGTCCAATCCGACCATAAACTAATTACACTAGATATCCACATCCTGTCCCCCACCCTCCATTAAGGAAATCATGGTAAAAAATTTTCCAAAGCCAACTTCATACTTCTTAAGGCAAAAGTGGTGAACTTCATGACAACCATGCAGACGGACAATACAGTTACGACTACTGAATCCTACACAATTGCACTTTATAAGCACTTACATGAGTGCATGGATCATGCTATCCCAAACAGAACCAAGACGCTATCCTCCAAAAAAAGGAAGCCAATCTGGTGGTCCCCTGCCATAAACAAACTGTACAACACAAGGAAGAAACCGTTGCAAAAGAGAGTAAAACCCCACGAGTGGAGCAGCTCCCTGGTCAGCCTCAGTAAGAAGCTGCGATCCCTGATAAAATCCTCCAAAGCTAGTTACAAAAACAAAATTGCCACTGATTCTAAAGACAACCACAAAGCATTCTATAGCTATGTCAAGAGTCACAATGGCAACACACAGATCTGCTCGGAGTTACAGCACAATGGCACTAAATATACAGAACCAATTGATATTGCCAACATCCTGGTAGATAGGTTCAGTGCTAACTTTACCCCCCCTCTCACCCCCTAAAGAGCCCATCTCTATACCGGACGAATACAAAGTTCCTGTAATCACGGCTGCACAGGTAAAAACCACACTCTCCAAACCAAGAACACAGCATCCATGGGACCAGACAAGATCTCAGACTGCGTTCTACATGAACTACAGAACGAACTGGCACCCCACCTAAGTACCATGTTCAATCATAGCCTCACCTCAGGCTTTGTGCCTGCTGAATGGTGCACAGCAACGGTTATCCCACTCCACAAGGGGGGAGCCACCACGGACCCCAGGAACTACTGCCCCATTAGCCTGACGAGTCTGGTCTGCAAGGCCATGGAATGTATCATCATGGAACTTATAACAAAGACATTGGTAATCTCCAAACTCTGGACCCCACCCAGTTCGGGTTTGTAAAAGGCAGATCATGTCTCCTAAACCTGATAGACTTCTTTGAAGCAGTCACCAAAGCTGTAGACAAGGGTAAGGTGGTTCACACAGCCTATCTAGATCTTGCCAAGGCGTTCAACACCATCCCCCACTCTGGAATTATAGATAAACTCACTAAACTAGGTATAAATCCCTATGTCACAAGATGGGTTGCCAACTGGCTCACTGACAGAACCCACACTGTGAAAGTAGCAGACTCCAAATCTGACTTCAGACCAGTGACAAGTGGAGTACCACAGGGTTCAGTCCTGGGTCCTCACCTGTTTGGTGGGTCCTCCCCTGTTTGGTATCTACTTCTCTGAAGTACAGGCTAACACAGAAGGTCTTTGGCTAATGAAGTTCGCAGATGACTGATAACTAGGAGCCATAATCAAAACTCCTAACGATGTGGACATCCTATAAAAAGGGCCTCACTGAGACAGATGACTGGTGTCAAAGCCATGGCCTCAAGCTCAATGCCAAAAAGTGCATCATCATCCCCTTTGGTAAAAACTCTGTACCCATGAACTACAACATAGGCGGTAGTATACTTAACACCGAAAGTGTGATAAGAGACCTTGGGACACAGGTGGACAGTAGTCTCTCCTTTGATAATCACATCGCCACAGTAGTCAGGAAATCCTTCTAAGTGGCACACATCATCACAAAAGGTTTCTCATCGAGAAAAAAAGAGGTCATTGTTCCCCTCTACTCATCACTCATTAAACCCATTATAGAGTACAGTGCCCCTTTTGGTATGTACCTGATAAGACATCTGCAACAACTGGAAAGGCCGCAGAAATACCTCACAAAGAGGATTACTGGCCTCAAACAGATGCCCTACGCAGACCGTCTCAAAAAACTCCAGCTTTACTCTGTCACATATCGCCTACTCAGAGGTGATCTCTGCCTAACATACAAAGCTATGTCAAACCCAGAGCTGTTGGACATGCTCCACTTAAAGAAATCCCAATCCCTCTGAGCTACACACTCTAGGGACCTAAACCTTGTCACCACAATAAACAGAACATGCCGGAGGGATAGATTCCTGTCCCAGCTTACATATCAACCCCTGTATCACAAGATGGGTTGCAAACTGGCTCACAGATAGGACCCACATGGTCAGAATCACAGGTGCCATGTCCGAATCCAAACCAGTTACAAGTGGCGTCCCACAGGGCTCAGTTCTGGGACCTCTCTTGTTCGGTATATACTTCTCTGAGGTTCAGGCTAACACGGGGGGATTATGGCTGACAAAGTTCACAGATGACTGCAAACTGGGGGCCATAATCGAATCTGCAGCTGACACAAGCATCCTCCAAAAGGGTCTCACAGAGACGGATGCTTGGTGCCAGAGCCACGGCCTCAAGTTAAATGCTAAAAAGTGCATAGTCATCCCCTTTGGGAAAAACAAGGTGCCCACAAATTACCACATAGGTAGTAATCCATTAAGTACGGAAGAAGTAATTAGAGATTTGGGGACCAAAGTAGATAGTAATCTCCCCTTTGACAATCACGTTGCCAAAGTGGTTAGAAAGACCTTCTATATAGCCCACCTTATCAAGAAAGGGTTCGCATCTAGATCAAAGGAGGTCATTGTGCCCCTCTACTCGTCACTCATCAGGCCCATAATTGAATACAATGCCCCTTTTGGGATGTACCTTACCAGACACCTGCAGCAACTGGACATACCCCAAAAGTACCTCACCAAGAGGATCATGGGCTACAAACAGATGTCCTATGCAGCTCGACTAAAGAAACTCCAGCTCTACTCAGTTGCTTACTGCCTACTCAGAGGCGATCTATGCCTGATGTTCAAAGCCATGTCAAACCCAGAATTAATGGACATGCTCCACCTCAAAAAATCCAAGTCCCTTAGAGCTACACGCTCCAGAGACCTAAACCTCAGCACAAAAATAAATAGGACATGCTGGAGGGACAGATAAATTTCCCAGAGGCTCCCCTCACTCTGGAATAGAATCCCAATTCATGTTAGACATAGCCCCTCGCTGACCCTCTTCAAGCGAAATCTGGACGCGTGGATGGGGAATCGCAAATTCACCCCTGTGATCTCTTCTGTGTCCCTGCTAGACAGAGGCACAGTAAACTAATCTTAAAATCGTACCTTCTGTGACCTACTTTACAGAGGCACAGTAGGCTAATCTAATATGAAGGCGGAAGCCAAATACATTCTGGCTAGGCTTACAAATGCCCTAGGGCAGATAACCTAGTATCTACCTATGAACCTATGTAATAAATGTGGTGTATGTCATTTTATACTAACAGGGTCTGATTACACTTTTCCACACTGTACTACACTGTTCGTTTCCACAAAAAATTCTTTTGTCCCTCTACTGCAGTAGTTTATGCAGAATTATGTGAATCTTGCAATGCTTTCTATGTTGGCAAGACCACCAAAAAGCTTTCTGACAGGGTGAAAGAACATCAAGGAGCCATTAGATCTCGTAACATAAATAATGCCCTTGCCAAACATAGCTCTACTTGCGCTACCTTTACTAAGTTTCATTTTATTGTCCTAGAAAAGGTTAATTGCTTTTTTGGTGACTGGGAACTATTTTTAGAATTAAGGGAGTTAAAATGGCAACTACAGCTTAATGCTGAGGTGTTTCCAGATTTAAACAAAAGTAATAATATTAAATGTGCCTGAGATGGTATTGTTAATGAATATAATTTTT
>NC_056734.1:603000133-603003915 GCF_019279795.1 Protopterus annectens | reverse complement strand
TTGCAATTGCATGCAATGCTGATAGACACCTACCCAAGAAGACTGAATGCTGTAATTAAATCAAAACGTGCTTCAACAAAGTATTAGTTGAAGGGTGTGCAACACAACAAAGTATTAGTTTACAGGTGTGCACACTTATGCAACCAGCATATTGTATGATTTTTATTTTTATATTTTTTCCTCTAACAGACTTCTTTGTTTTTAAATTGAATTGTACATGCTATAGGTCACATTAAAGGTGGGAAAAGTTTGGAAATGACTTACTGTGGTCTAATTTTTTTCTATCACAAAAACCTGGCATTTTAACAGGGGTGCGTAAACTTTTTATATCCACTCTGTGTATATATACATGTATGCACACATAAACAAGTGTGTCGACGTAGGTGGTCACCCTATGAAAGGTGAGTACATCAAAGCAGTCTATGCATGTGTGTGTGTGGGGGGTGGGCTCATGAATGGAAGCATGTTTGTAGGTGTGTGTGTGTGTGTGTGTGTGTGTGTGTGTGTGTGTGTGTGTGTGTTTGCATATGCACACGTTTGGTTCCTATGCTATTACAGTACATGGGCTGGAAGCGTAAACATTAGGAAGGCAGCAGAGTCTGACAGCACAGAGTTTGAAATGGAGACATGTTAATTAGGAGATAAAGTGGTGTTCCTCAGTGCAGCTTCACCTTGTTTCTAAAATTAAGATTCTTTATGTTGCCCTAACTGGCAGATCCATGTTAACCAGTTAGTTTTGGGGGAAAAATCTTTCTGAATCCCTGGGTTTATGTGGTACACATTTGCCTGTGTAAGAAAAAGGAAACTGGAAATTTATTGTGAAATTAACCTTAGCACATATGCAGTAAGGATGCTGTGAAATTATAACAGTAAAGTAACATTGAGAAAGACAAAATATAGGTTGTGCTTTCACTATGTTTATAAAACATCACAGATACTAGTTTAGTTCCTTGGCACGCCAGTCAAATATGCCAGTTCTAACATGTTGCACCTACTTCACATGATGTGTACAGAAAATGTTAAACGTAAGTAGTTCTAACAGTTCATACATCTACATGATTCTCCCATCTCATCAGATTCTTTCATGGGTATAACAGATGCTGCAATGTCAACTTAGCCAACAAACAAACTGCTGATATGGAAACTGACATCCCACACATTTCACTGCTGGGGGTATAAATATGGATTACATGACTGGCTAAAGTGACAATCTACAATAACCCTCTCACCACTGTTTTTTTTTTTTTTCGTTGTGCATGTGTTTTCAAATGGAATCTTTGTCTTTTTAAAGAAAAAGGAGACATTTATTGCACAGACCCTGCTAAAAACTGACCCAACATATTAATATTCACTTCTCTACGTTGGGGCAACACACCACCCTTAAAGTGAAAGGTGTTTGAAAACATGGTATATCTAACAGTTTGATTTAAATAAAAATGATGATTTCAATGCTGAAGTGCAGTGCAGTAGAGTGAATAGTTTCAACAGTTATGAGTATCGTAGTAATTGGAGATTCTTGTTCTGCACACATCAGTAGAATTTATCAGTCTGAAAAAATAAATATGGGAAATGACTGCCAATACAAATAGATGAAATATTCACTAACTTCAGAATTGACTTGTGCAGTCCGAACTACAACTCTTGACTTTTTTGGAAATACAAATTAGGGCATCTATTAGTGCAAAGTGGAAGAGGTTGCAGCTGGCTGCCCTGGAGGATATTTTTTATTTTATTTTATTCTGCATTTGTTAACCGGGGTTGTCTGACTGAGCCGAAATGGCCCTTTTTCAACAGAGGCCCGGGGAGAAAAGCTCCACATACAAAAATTACAGATACATTTAGTTATTTAGACATGATCAGTATACACACAAATTACAAAAGACATGTTTTTACAGTGGAATGCAGCACATCAACAGTTACAATGGAGAGAACAAACAAAAAAATATTAATTTAAAAATAAAGGTAATTAATAGATTTGTGGTATACAGCTGAAATTTGGAACATGGGTAGAATACATACATAGTACACAGGTACAGTACTTTATACATAATAGAACAAGTATTTGCACTGTAGATTAGCCAGTGTTTGTGAGTAAGATTGAAAACTATTATCAGGTACCTATCATTTAAGTAGCTCTGGAACCAGGTAGAGTGGAATTTGATAGGTGATATTGGTTTAGTTTGTTTAGCAGGATTTGGTGTGAGACTGTGTCAAATGCCTTGGACATATCCAAAAAAAAGTTGACACCTGCAGGCCTTAATTTTTTGACGGTTTACTGTGTCTGTGAAGCAGAGGAGGGCTGTAGTGGTACTATGGGCAGGTCTGAAACCATGCTGGGTAGGTGACAGAATGCTGCTGTCTAGAATATATTTTAGCACCTGGGTATGGATGCAATTTTCTAGGATTTTGGCCATGTGGGGAAGAGTAAAGCAATGGGTCTATAGTTATTAAGTTCAGTGGAGGTCCCGCCTTTATGTTTGGGTGTAACATAGGATATTTTCCAGAGTTTGGGAACATAGTTTTCAACAACTGATCTGTTTATGAGAGTGGAGATTGGGATAGCAATAGCATCTGCTGTGAGTTTCAAGAAATAGCTTTTGATTGAAGTGGTGGAAACTGTTTTAAGGGTAAAGCTTGTAATAGTGTTATTTGTGTTGGGGGGATAATGAGGAAGGAACTGTCCTGTGATACTAAGGATAGAACTGAGTTCACAAAGTGGGAGTTGAATTGTGTTTCAATGGGAACTTTAGTGTCAGGGGTGTTTGGTTTGGGGGTAGCCTTTTGGGTGGGTTTTAGTAGCTGGTTTACATTTTTCCAAAATTTTGGGGGGTTGTGTTGGTATTTAGTTTGTAATGTTGTGTTGTAGGATTTTTTTGTACAGCCTAATGCATTTTTTTGCACGGTTGTGCAATTCTTGGTACTTGGTTAGGCTTTGTGTTTCTTTGTTTTTTTGATAGTAAAGCCAGGCAGTGTCTTTGGACTTGAGGATTTGTTTGGTTTCTTTACTGAGCCAGGGGTTTGTAGAGGTTCTAACCTTGATTTTGCGCAAATGGAGCAACAGTGTCTAGGTGTTGTAGAAATGTTTTGTTGAAATATGCTACAGCCTGGTCAAGTGGGGGGATGTTTAGGGAGGTCCAGTCACAGTTACAGAGTCAAGTGTTGAGGACCTCAGGGGAGAATTGTTTTGTGTTTCTAGTGGATATATAGTTAGTGGTTTTGCAAATACTTGTTCTATTATGTATAAAGTATATTATGTTGTGGTCACTTAAGGTGTCTGGGAGACTGCCTGCATGGGGGTACAATGTGGGGTGGTTAGTTTGGACCCAGCAAAGATAGATTCCCTTTTAGATTTTTTATCACATCTAGTTGGAATTTGGACTAGCTGCTGGTAGCCATGGAGATTTTTTAGATTACTTGGTGGTTCTGATATACAATAATATTTTGCCTTTGGTCACAAGTAAGACAGCAGATGGCAAACAAATTCAGTTTAGGACTATAAAAATAAACTGTAACAATAACATACGCAAGAAATAGGCATGTGGACATTCTAGCATTCTCTAACATGTTGGTGATAGTCTACAAATGGAAAGGTCAAAAGAATAATCACTTTTCTAAGAAGATAAGTACTTTGTGGAAAAATGACATGTTGCTGCTGTATAACACTGCAAAGCACTATTTGCTGTTAAGTGTCTTGGATGACTGGCAAATTTAGAGGAGAGTTAACTGAAGTAAAAATTAGCTGAGAGCTATTAAACACTGAAGGTTCACACAACATTGTGTAT